>NC_042980.1:45026897-45094397 GCF_901001165.1 Salmo trutta
TAAGAGAGAGAGAGAAACCAATGGGTTGGCCGGAGCCAGAATACAAGTTGCAAGTGTTAATGTCACATGCACAACACAGGAAGTTGGTGACACCTGAATTGGGGAAGATGGGTGCGTGGTAATAGCTGGAGCGGAATAGCTGGATTGGTATCAAATACATCAAACACATGATGCCATTCCATTTGCTTCGTTCCAGCCATTATTTTGAGCAATCCTCCCCTCATCGGTCTCCACTGATGCACAAGTACAGTGAAATGCCTTTCTTCCTAACCCCAATAATGCACTAATCAATAACAATGTACTACTAAAAATAACAAGGTAGAACAAAAACAAACGAGAAATAAAAATAAGAAGAACATGATAAATTAAGTTAGCACACTATACAGGGTCAGTTCCAATACCATATTTACAATGTGCAGGGATACTGGATTGATAGAGGTAGCTATGGAGCCTTCAGAAAGTATTCAAGCCCCTTGACTTTCTCCCGAAGATTTAGAGCCAGAATTTAAAAAAATATTACATTTCGATTTTTTTCTCACTGACCTACACACAATTCCGCAGAATTTAAAATTCGAATTAGATTTTTCTAAATTTGACAAATTAATAAAATATGGGGCACTCTGTTCACAACATCGACATCAGCAAACGGCTCGCCCACACGATGCCATACATGTGGTCTGCGGTTATGAGGCCAGTTGGACGTACTGCCAAATTCTCTAAAATGACGTTGGAGGCTGTTAATGGTAGAGAAATTAACATTCAATTCTCTGGCAAAAGCTCTGGTAGATATTCATGCAGTCAGCATTCAAATTACAAGCTCCCTCAAAACTTGAGAAATCTGTTGCATTGTGTTGTGTGTCAAAACTGCACAGTTTAGAGTGGCCTTTTCTTGTCCCCAGCACAAGGTGCACCTGTGTAATGATCATTCTGTTTAATCAGCTTCTTTATATGCCATACTTGTCAGGTGGATGGATTATCTTGGCAACGGAGAAATGCTCACTAACAGGGATGTAAACACATTTGTGCACGACATTTGTGAGAATAAAGAGAAAGAAGGTGGAAGAAACTTTGGACCAACGCTTTAAATGTTATATTTATATTTTTGTTATATATATACACTACATGGCAAGAAAGTATGTGGTGGATTCAGCTATTTCAGCCACACCAGTTACTGACAGGTGTATCAAATCAAGCAGACAGACATGACATTTCCATAGACAGAAATCGACATGTAGAATGGCCCGCACTGAAGAGCTCAGTGACATTCAATGTGGCACCGTCATAGGATGCCACCTTTCCAACAGGTCAGTTCATCAAAATTCTTGCCCTGCTAGAGCTTCCCCGGTCAACTGTAAGTGCTGTTATTGTGAAGTGGAAACATTTAGAAGCAACAATGGCTCAGCAGCAAAGTGAAAGGCCAAACAAGCTCACAGAACGGGACCAACGAGTGCTGAAGCGCGTAGTGCATAAAAATTGTCTGTCCTCGGTTGCAACACTAACTACCGAGGTCCTAACTGCCTCTGGAAGCAATGTCAGCACACTGTTTGTTGGGAGCTTCATGAAATGTGTTTCGATGGCCGAGTAGCCGCACACAAGCCAAAGTTAACCATGTGTGACACCAAGCATCGGCTGGAGTGGTGTAAAGCTCGCCGCCATTGGTCTCTGAGCAGTGGAAATGGGTTCTCTGAAGTGATGAATCACGCTTCACCATCTGGCAGTCCAACAGACGTATTTGGGTTTCATGGAAATCAAGAGATGAGTTGGGATGAGTTGGGCTGCAGAGTGAAGGAAAAGAAGCCAACAAGTGCTCAGCATATGTGGGAACTCCTTCAAGTCGGTTGAAAAAAGCATTCCAGTTGAAGCTGGTTGACAGAATGTTGAGAGAGTGTGAAAAGCTGTCATCAAGGCAAAGGCTGGCAACTTTTAAGAATCTAAAATCTAAAATGTATTTTGATTTGTTTAAAACTTCTTCAGGATTGGTGGGTCCCCTGAGGGACGGTTGAGTTAGCGTAGGCTAATGCGATTAGCATGAGGTTGTAAGTAACAAGAACATTGCCCAGGACATAGACATGTCTGATATTGGCAGAAAGCTTAAATTGTTGTTTATCTAACTGTTCAATTTACAGTAGCTTTACAGTGAAAGAATACCATGCTATTGTTTGAGGAGAGTGCACCGTTTTGAACTTGAAAAGTTATTAATAAACACATTAGGCACATTTGGGCAGTCTTGAAACAACATTTTGAACAGAAATGCAATGGTTAATTGCATCAGTCTAAAACTTTGCAACTACACTGCTGCCATCTAGTGGCCAAAATATAAATTCCACCTGAGCTGGAATAATACATTATGGCCTTTCTCTTGCATTTCAAAGGTTGCAAAGATGATGGTACAAAAAAATACAAAATGAACGGTTGTTTTTTTCTTTGTATTATCTTTTACCAGATCTAATGTGTTATATTCTACATTCCTTTCACATTTCAACAAACTTCAAAGTGTTTCCTTTCAAATGATAACAAGAATATGCATATCCTTGCTTCAGGGCCTGAGTTACAGGCAGTTAGATTTGGGTATGTCATTTTAGGCAAATATTGAAAAAATGGGGCCGATCCTTAAGAGTTTGGTTACTACATGATTCCATATGTGTTATATCATAGTTTTGATGTCTTCACTATTATTCTACAATGTAGAAAATAGCCAAATAGAGAAAACCCCTTGAATGAGAAGGTGTGTCCAAAATTTTGACTGGAATTGTACATAGACGTATAGGTTAAGAATTTGTTAATCTTGCCAATGAAAGAATAATTAAAGTAGTTGTCAATATCAGCGGGTGTTGTAATGAATGAGCCATCTGATTCAATGAATGATGCAGCCGAGTTCGCCTTTTTGCCCCAAATTACATTTCAGGTGCTCCAAAGCTTTTTACTATCATTCGCTATGACATTTATCTTTGTTTTATACTATACAATTTCTTCTTTTTTCTGTTCCGTTTGGTCACATGATTTTTCAATTTACGGTATGTTTACCAATCGGCTGCGCAGCCAGACTTATTTGCCATTCCTTTTCGGGTCATCCCTCTCAGCCACAACATTTTTACATTCCTCATCAATCCACAGGGATTTAAAAAACATTTACAGTAATTTTCTGGGTGCATGCTTATTAGTAACTGGAATTATCAATTTCATAAATGTGTCAAGGGGTGTGTAATGGTTGCTCCTCATTGCACACCACAGAAAAACAAATATTATGTACATCTTCAACATAGGAATCACTACTAAACTTCTTGTATGACCTTTTATATCATTTATTAGGCCCAGCCTTGGCTAAAATATAGTGTTTTGATTATGCATTTCAAATGTTGCATGACAATTATTCAATTAGAGTATTCGCCATATTCTGTTTCATATTACATATTCTGTATGTAATTATATGATATACAAGCTTTAATAATGTGTTCTTTATATCATAATAAGCTGGCAAGAATGCAGTCGGTCAACTCATTCCGATTAGTGAGTTATGTTCATGTCTCCAGATAGTTTCCTCCTCCTCCATGTCTCCAGTTAGTTTCCTCCTCCATGTCTCCAGTTAGTTTCCTTCTCCTCCGTGTCTCCAGTTAGTTTCCTCCTCCTCCATGTCTCCAGTTAGTTTCCTCCTCCATGTCTTCAGTTAGTTTCCTCCTCCATGTCTCCAGTTAGTTTCCTCCTCCTCCATGTCTCCAGTAAGTTTCCTCCTCCTTCATGTCTCCAGTTAGTTTCCTCCTCCGCGTCTCCAGTTAGTTTCCTCCTCTCTGTCTCCAGTTAGTTTCCTTCTCCTCCATGTCTCCAGTTAGTTTCCTTCTCCTCCGTGTCTCCAGTTAGTTTCCTCTTCCTCCATGTCTCCAGTTAGATTCATCCTCCATGTCTCCAGTTAGTTTCCTCCTCCATGTCTTCAGTTAGTTTCCTCCTCCATGTCTCCAGTAAGTTTCCTCCTCCTCCATGTCTCCAGTTAGTTTCCTTCTCCTCCATGTCTCCAGTTAGTTTCCTTCTCCTCCATGTCTCCAGTTAGTTTCCTCCTCCATGTCTCCAGTTAGTTTCCTTCTCCTCCATGTCTCCAGTTAGCTTCCTCCTCCATGTCTCCAGTTAGTTTCCTCCTCCATGTCTCCAGTTAGTTTCCTCCTCCATGTCTCCAGTTAGTTTCCTTCTCCTCCATGTCTCCAGTTAGTTTCCTCCTCCATGTCTCCAGTTAGTTTCCTTCTCCTCCATGTCTCCAGTTAGTTTCCTCCTCCTCCATGTCTCCAGTTAGTTTCCTCCTCCATGTCTCCAGTTAGCTTCCTCCTCCGTGTCTCCAGTTAGTTTCCTCCTCCTCCGTGTCTCCAGTTAGTTTCCTCCTCCATGTCTCCAGTTAGTTTCCTCCTCCTCCATGTCTCCAGTTAGTTTCCTCCTCCGTGTCTCTAGTTAGATTCCTCCTCCATGTCTCCAGTTAGTTTCCTCCTCCTCCATGTCTCCAGTTAGTTTCCTCCTCCTCCATGTCTCTAGTTAGTTTCTTTCTCCTCTGTCTCCAGTTAGTTTCTTTCTCCTCCATGCCTCCAGTTAGTTTCTTTCCTCTCTGTCTCCAGTTAGTTTCCTTCTCCGCCATGTATCCAGTTAGTTTTCTTCTCCTCTATGTCTCCAGTTAGTTTCCTGTCCTCCATATCTCCAGGAGTCAGTTGGTATTATTACAATAGGCCCTTTGAACACAGTACAGACAGCAGGGTACTGCCTGATCTGCATTTTGACTTGGCGGGCTAGTGGGATGGTGGGATGGTGTGGGTTACTTAAAAGAGGAAATGCCCCTAAGAAAAGCTGTTCTTGCTTGTTTGTAAGCCTTACCTATTTAATCATCCGCAATTTTCCATTGTAATTGAGTCCCGGCGAAGAGGAACGAGTTTGGCAATTAAAGGTTCCGCAGGTTGCAGCAGTGTTTGACATACATAAGTTATTTTCTCTCTCTCTCTCTCTCTCTCTCTCTCTCTCTCTCTCTCTCTCTCTCTCTCTTTCCCTCTCTCTCTCTCTCCCTCTCTCTCTCTCTCTCTCTCCCTCTCTCTCTCTCTCTCTCAACCCTCCAGTCTTGTCATGGAGGGAGGAAGGAATGGAGGAGAGAAAGGGAAATAGGGGAGGAAGAGAGGGGACGGTGCATTCCAAAGTGAAACATCTGGGCACCCATGTTGAATCAATGGCCTTGTACCCCAGGCCCATTAGGAGACTGATGAGGGAACAGTTAGCAGGATCAACCCAGCCCGTCTGGTTTTCCTGAAGGTCTTTAATCACAGCTTATCTACAACATTACCACGTCTCCCTCTCTTTCATTCTGACCCTCATGTTCTCCTCCCCTTCCTTCCCTCCCTCTCTCCCACCTCTCTCTCTCTCTTTATCTCTCTCTCTCTCGCTATCTCTCTCTTTTTATTTCCCTCTGTGTCTTTCCACATTGTTACTTTGTGTTGGCTGTAGAACAACAGTATTTTGGACATTGTGCATAGCGCTTTGTAAAACACTAGTCTAACACAGAGGAATGTCAGAGAGGTCTGGGTGATGAATGATGGGTAACACAGGAGCAATGCCGTATAGGGCTATGTTTTGGTTTGTAGTGCTTTTCAGAGTGCCATGTTGGTGGGAATGTGTGGTGGGCTAGATATGTTGTGCGCTATGTGAGAGGATCTAATCTGTCTTTGATACTTGCCAGTTTGTATTGGAATAACTGTGTACGACCAGGTACATTATTGAGAAAATATTATATTTTACAACAATGACCTGACCAAGAGGTTGCAGTACTTCTACACAGTACAGTCATGTCCAAAGGTTTTGAAAATAACACAAATATTAATTTCCACAAAGTTTGCTGCTTCAGTGTCTTTAGATATTTTTGTCAGATGTTACTATGGAATACTGAAGTATAATTACAAGCATTTCATAACTGTCAAAGGCTTTTATTGACTGTGTAGAGGAGACATGAAGTTGATGCAAAGGGTCAATATTTGCAGTGTTGACCCTTCTTTTTCAAGACCTCTGCAATCCACCCTGGCATGCTGTCAATTCACTTCTGGGCCACATCCTGACTGATGGCAGCCCATTCTTGCATAATCAATGCTTGGAGTTTGTCAGAATTTGTGGGTTTTTGTTTGTCCACCAGCCTCTTGAGGATTGACCACTAGTTCTCAATGGGATTAAGGTCTGGGAAGTTTCCTGGCCATGGACCCAAGATATCAATGTTTTGTTCCCCGAGCCACTTAGTTATCACTTTTGCCTTATGGCAAGGTGCTCCATCATGCTGGAAAATGCATTGTTCGTCACCAAACTGTTCCTGGATGGTTGGGAAAAGTTGCTCTCGAAGGATGCGTTGGTACCATTCTTTATTCATGGCTGTGTTCTTAGGCTAAATTGTGAGTGAGCCCACTCCCTTGGCTAAGAAGCAACCCCACACATGAATGGTCTCAGGATACTTTACTGTTGGCATGACACAGGACTGATGGTAGCGCTCACCTTGTCTTCTCCGGACAAGCTTTTTTCCGGATTCCCCAAACAATCGGAAAGAGAAAATGACTTTACCCCAGTCCTCAGCAGTCCAATTCCTGTACCTTTTGCAGAATATCAGTCTGTCCCTGATGTTTTTCCTGGAGAGAGGTGGCTTCTTTGCTGCCCTTCTTGACACCAGGCCATCCTCCAAAAGTCTTCCCCTCACTGTGTGTGCAGATGCACTCACACCTGCCTGCTGCCATTACTGAGAAAGCTCTGTACAGGTGGTTTCCCGATCCCGCAGCTGAATCAACTTTAGGAGACGGTCCTGGCGCTTGTTGGACTTTCTTGGGTGCCCTGAAGCCTTCTTCACAACAATTGAACCGCTCTCCTTGAAGTTGTTGATGATCCGATAAATGTTTGATTTAGGTGCAATCTTATTGGCAGCAATACCCTTGCCTGTGAAGCCCTTTTTGTGCAAAGCATTGATGACGGCATGTGTTTCATTGCAGGTAACCATGTTTGACAGAGGAAGAACAATGATTCCAAGCACCACCCTCCTTTTGAAGCGTCCTGTCTGTTATTCAAACTCAATCAGCATGACAGAGTGATCTCCAGCCTTGTCCTCGTCAACACTCACACCTGTGTTAATGAGAGAATCACTGACATGATGTCAGCTGGTCCTTTTGTGGCAGAGCTGAAATGCAGTGGAATTGTTTTTTGGGGGATTTCTTTCATTTACATGGCAAAGAGGGACTTTGCAATTAATTGCAATTCATCTGATCACTGTTCATAACATTCTGGAGTATATGCAAATTGCCATCATACAAATGGAGGAAGCAGACTTTGTGAAAATTAATATTTGTGTCATTCTCAAAACTTTTGGCCACGACTGTACAACAGATACTTGTCTCAGAAAAATCAAAATACCCCCCCCCCCAACTGTGTGCACAGTTGAATAGAATAAATTAGATTGGCTTTTGATACCAATGTTGAAGAAAGCATGAATGTGATGTATGAATGATCATATATCAAAAGTATTCTCTTTCGTCCTGCTTTTTTTCCCAATTAAACGATCTTTGATGTATGTGCATTGCATACATGTTTACCATGTTGTCGACTACAACCATTACATACTAATACTACATACCCTGTATGTTTGATATATCAATCGAAGTAACATAATACAAAAATCCCCATCAAAATCCGTCAGTTTAACCTAGATATATCAGTTTAAACTAGAGATATCAGTTTAAACTAGAGATATCTGCTTTTTCATGGGCTGCATCTCAATCCACCGCATCTGCCTATGTCGCCCTTCCGCATCTGCTGTGGAAAGTGATTTGTCAGACCAGGAGACCAAATACTACAGAAGTTTTTGTGAGAAGAACGATTTTCGGCATGTCTCCTTTAAAAAGCCTCAATCAAAATCTTGCTACGTAAGATCGAATCGAGGTGGTGTGTCACATATTAGTTTGTAGCCCAGGAGAGATGCCGAAAATCGGTCTTTTTTTGTGAGATGACCGATTTTGTTTGTGAGAAGACCGATTTTTGGCTACAAACTAATATGGGCTACACCGCCTCAATTCAGTCTTACGTAGCAACATTTTAAATGTTTCTTTATACAGTGGAGAAAAGTAGAGACTCAGAGATACAAAATGGTATAATCTATCACACTGCAGTTGAGGAACAATGAGAAAGTAATTCTTCTTTGAATGTTGATAAACTTGTAAGTCCACTTTTGACAAAATGGGCCTTGAATGTTTTGGTACACCTACTGGAGAGCTCCTCTTTGTGTACACACATTCAGCATCGTTCACACCCTCTTAAACCTTAGCTCTACCCATCTCTTTTCAATAAGAAAACTCCCCAGGAAAGAATACACTTTATCTACTCCTTGGCCTATATCCTAATCTCTTTGAATGTCTCCAGATAAAAAATATTGTGTAAATATTTTATAATTATTAGATTACGCTTACACAGACACTTGTCTAAATTGATGCGTCATGTGAAAGAAATGCAATAACCACCCCCAGCCACATCTAGCTAAGTGGATGTGTCACTATTGTTTACACATGTACATACGTTCATGAGATACAATAGATGGCCTTAATCACCCCCAGACACACCTGGCTAACTTGATGGGTCATGTAATCATTATTTTGCAAAGTGGAGTCATTTGTTTAGACATGCAGCTAGCTAGCCAAAAAATTAACCATAATCACAACCCGTAGCTACAATACAAATGGATTTTCATAGCTAGCCACTATGAATGAAATGCCTAAGTTTGAACCTGCAGGTAGCTAAAGCTAACAAACTATGTTCAATGTTAGCTAGCTAGCTAGCTAACATTAGGCTAGAAAAGCAATGCAAATGGGTTTCTGAGATACAAATAATATTGCTACACACATCATACACATAACATTAGCTAAGCGAGCAAATCAAGCTAACGTTCACTAGCTAGCTAACAGTATGCTTTAACTTTCGGATAAAATTAGAAATGTATCATGTCTGAAAATGTAGCTAGACTCTTACCTGTGTACATGGATGAACACGTCACGGCAGACTGGAACCCCTTTAACTAAGTAAGGCATCCTGTGTCTTTTACGTTTGGTTTGTAGCTAGCTACAGCTTGCTTGGCATGTTGTGTCAAGTCACTCCGGTTCACAATGACCTTGTCCATCACAACTTTTTCCTACTGATCATTGTCGATAGCTAAATTCTGGGCAGCAATTTTTTTGAGAGTAGTAACAACACATTTGCGGATCTCTATGGCTAGAGTTATATGTTTAAAAGAAGCTGCGGTAGCAAGGATTATCTACACATACTGAGCAGCTTATGTTAGAGACATAAGCATGCTGGTTCATGGCAGACCAATCTGAACTAAAAAATAAATAAAACATCTTTCAAATGCCTCTCCTGTGAAGTAGTGATGTGGGACATAAGCCCAGCTTCTTGAAACGGGTCACATATGACCTCACTGTAGAAACGGGAGACTCCCACATCTAAAGGGGTTAGAGGGTTGGACTAGTAACCGAAAGGTTTCTAGATCAAATCCCCAAGCTGACAATGTAAAAATCTGTCATTCTGCCCCTGAACAAATCAATTTAACCCACTGTTCTTAGGCCATCATTGTAAATAACAATTTGTTCTTAACTGACTTGCCTTGTTAAATCAGAAAAAGAATGGTAACCCATGCAAATGAATGGAAGTATTAAGCTTATTTTGACACTTAAAAACAGACAGACACTTGAAAATCCTATTTCTTACGACATATTGTTTTTACATATTTTTTTTGCAAGTTATGAATTGCTAGTTCTAGCTCAATGTGTTTCTATGGTCTACAGTAGTAAAGGCCACATTGAAAATGTTATCAAATAATTTGTAAATCTTTTTTTTATATACCTAAAGGGGTCCAAAAAATGTGGTATCAAATATCTAAATGATCTATGAAATGATATTCTTTAAACAATTCCTTTTGTCTGTTCCACTGTTCTGCCTGCGGCTATGGAACCCTGACCTGTTTACCGGACTTGCTAGTTGTCCCAGACCTGCTGTTTTTCAACTCTCTAGAGACAGCAGGAGCGGTAGAGATACTCTGAATGATCGGCTATGAAAAGCCAACTGACATTTACTCCTGAGGTGCTGACCTGTTGCACCCTCGACAACCACTGTGATTATTATTATTTGACCCTGCTGGTCATCTATGAACGTTTGAACATCTTGGCCATGTTCTGTTATAATCTCCACCCGGCACAGCCAGAAGAAGACTGGCCACCCCTCATAGTCTGGTTCCTCTCTAGGTTTCTTCCTAGGTTCTGGCCTTTCTAGGGAGTTTTTCCTAGCCACTGTGCTTTTACACCTGCATTGATTGCTGTTTGGGGTTTTAGGTTGGGTTTCTGTACAGCACTTTGTGACATCAGCTGATGTAATAAGGGCTTTATAAATAAACTTGATGTCAGCAGAGACCCCCCTATCTATTTGTATTGTCCTTACTTCTACAGAAACTATTTCTTTCCCAGCTTATCTCTTTGTACCTTTCTTTCTCTCCTCCTTTTTTTCTCTCTCAGCAGAAGGTTGTCATGAGTTTAATTGCTACAGGTGACACAGAGGTAGGAAAATAGAATTAACCTTGCCAGCCCAAAGCCTCCCCTCCTCTCCCCTCCCTCCCCTGTCTCCCCTCCTCTCCACTGTCTCCCCTAAAGGCATGAACATGCTTCCCAGCCAAATCAGTTTGGAAGAGTGCGTGCCTATATTATGATGACATTTTGTGACATTTTTGTACATTTTTTACATCGGTAAGGATTTTTTGGGTTGTTCAGGCACACAAACATGTTTCTTGAGTCAAGGCGTTGTCGGTAGCCGAAGTCTACGCCCCTTCATCTGTGATTGGTCAACACTAAGAATTCTTCAGTAAAGTATTTTTTGTCAATCAACAAGAGACTACGTTTTTTCATGCACATTTTGTATTGAGAAATACCGCACAAAACATATTAGTTAGATATAAAATTTGCGCGACTAAGATCTCCTTGGCAAAAACGTCAAAATGGATGACAGATTTCTTAAGTTTTCTTTGATTTATACAGACTATTTTGAGGCTACGGCGTCTCAAAATTAACAAACACTTTTTTCTTAATTTTCAAGCGAAAGTCTTTAAATCATTCGTATATGATTTGATTTTATATTTTTATAAACAAAACAAAACACACACGTACAAACGACAACATCATACAAACATCGTTACATCACACCTGCCCACACTCACTAGCCCCCACCCCCATCTCCAGCGGACTTGGCCTCAAACTGCACCATTTTGTTTCTTTCCATCGCCCAAGCACTTTAAAAATGTTCTAATAAAGCATTTTAACTTTCCATTGCGTGTACGTCAGAGGATTAGCTGATTTCCAGTTTTTGTGTATCCGTTTTTTAAAGATAATTGCTGAGAAGACGATTGTCCAACCCATCGGGTATCTCACCCCACCCTCATTTGTCATGTCTTGAAATATACTGTACATGCAGACAAATTAAAAGTGAATTCGCATTGCTATACCTCTGCTGTCCATCTTTCCAACACCGCCCACAACTTTTACATTTTTAACATTCCCAGAAGGCATGAAGGCTTGAGCCATTAGTAGTTTTACACTTCGGACATTACTCTGCCGTTGTGCTGTAGAATTTGTTAATTTTGTCTCCTGTATAATAAATTCTATACATTAATTTATACTGGATTAAGCGCACATTTTTGTTAACTGTAATTTAGTTGGTTATTTTCCATCATTCCCTCCATCTTGTGCCGATATCAGTTATTTTTAAATCTTGGTTCCAATAGTTAATATTTTTTCTCTAAGAGATCAGTTGTGTATGCTGTGTGCAAGGTTTTGTATAGCTTACCGATCAAATGTATATCCTTTTCTGACTCAAATAGGATTCGCTCAAGATTGCTCAAAAAGAGTTAATATCAAAAGTTTGTGATATAAACTTTTTAGTTGAATGTATTTGAAAATATCTGCATTGGTCAACCCAAAATTGCTTTTGAAATATATACATCTTGCATGTCTTACTTCATTCCAACAATTTACTATTAATATGTGTAATAATGTAGACACTTCCTACGAAGGATTGTCAAGGACTGACATTACAAAATCAAAATTCTTTGGCAAGCAATTATTATTCATTTTACATTACAGCATGTCATTCTATCCTACACTGTCCCTTATGTCATTAACCCATAGAAACAGATTTGAGATATAGATATAGATATATGCACACACCCACTCATCCCAACCCTCCTTCCTAAACACCTCTACCTCTCCCAACAGATATTCCCAGTAATTTATTCCCAGTCATGTGAAATCCATAGTGAAATATATTGCGTGTTGCATTTACATTTTTGTTCAGTGTAGTTCAGAGAGAGAAAGAGTGCTACAGAGAGAGAGAGAGAGAGAGATGGGGGATAGAGAGAGCAAGAGATAGCTACAGAGAGAGAAAGAGATGGGGGGTAGAGAGAGCAAGAGATAGCTACAGAGAGAGAAAGAGATGGGGGTAGAGAGAGCAAGAGATAGCTACAGAGAGAGAGAGATGGGGATAGAGAGAGCAAGAGATAGCTACAGAGAGAGAAAGAGATGGGGGTAGAGAGAGCAAGAGATAGCTACAGAGAGAGAAAGAGATGGGGGGTAGGGAGAGCAAGAGATAGCTACAGAGAGAGAGAGATGGGGATAGAGAGAGCAAGCGATAGCTACAGAGAGAGAGAAAGAGATGGGGGGTAGAGATTGCAAGAGATAACTACAGAGAGAGAGAGAGATGGGGATAGAGAGAGCAAGAGATAGCTACAGAGAGAGAAAGAGATGGGGGTAGAGAGAGCAAGAGATAGCTACAGAGAGAGAGAGATGGGGATAGAGAGAGCAAGAGATAGCTACAGAGAGAGAAAGAGATGGGGGGTAGAGAGAGCAAGAGATAGCTACAGAGAGAGAGAGATGAAGATAGAGAGAGCAAGAGATAGCTACAGAGAGAGAAAGAGATGGGGGGTAGAGAGAGCAAGAGATAGCTACAGAGAGAGAAAGAGATGGGGGGTAGAGAGAGCAAGAGATAGCTACAGAGAGAGAGAGATGGGGATAGAGAGAGCAAGAGATAGCTACAGAGAGAGAAAGAGATGGGGGGTAGAGAGAGCAAGAGATAGCTACAGAGAGAGAGAGATGGGGTAGAGAGAGTGAGAGAGAGCTACAGAGAGAGAAAGAGATGGGGGTAGAGAGACCGAGAGAGGGCTACAGAGAGAGAGAGCGAGAGAGATGGGGTAGAGAGAGCGAGAGAGATGGGGTAGAGAGAGCGAGAGAGATGGGGTAGAGAGAGCGAGAGAGGGCTACAGAGTGAGAGAGATGGGGTAGAGAGAGCGAGAGAGATGGGGTAGAGAGAGCGAGAGAGGGCTACAGAGTGAGAGAGATGGGGTAGAGAGAGCGAGAGAGATGGGGTAGAGAGAGCGAGAGAGATGGGGTAGAGAGAGCGAGAGAGGGCTACAGAGTGAGAGAGATGGGGTAGAGAGAGCGAGAGAGATGGGGTAGAGAGAGCGAGAGAGGGCTACAGAGTGAGAGAGATGGGGTAGAGAGAGCGAGAGAGATGGGGTAGAGAGAGCGAGAGAGGGCTACAGAGTGAGAGAGATGGGGTAGAGAGAGCGAGAGAGATGGGGTAGAGAGAGCGAGAGAGGGCTACAGAGTGAGAGAGATGGGGTAGAGAGAGCGAGAGAGATTGACACAAGAGCTACTATGTTGACCCCCACTTCCTTTTCCCTCCCCTTCCTGTTCCCTCCCCTTCCTCTTCCTGTTCCCTCCCCTTCCTTGATGTCATTTTTTTTTCTGTGGGAAAATGAACCTCAACTCTTTTGGTGCCTCTTAAGTAACATTCACAGGCTGATAAAAAAATACTTGGTGCCTCAGGGGAGAGGACTCTAAATCTATTAACAACAAAAAGAGAGGCACTGGATTTCATCACTCAGCCTGTACTGACACACCCATGCAGTCTGGAAAATAGGGGTCAGAGAATGGGGAAGGTGTGTGTAACCAATCACCATGCTGTGTGTGTGTGTGTGTGTGTGTGTGTGTGTGTGTGTGTGTGTGTGTGTGTGTGTGTGTGTGTGTGTGTGTGTGTGTGTGTGTGTGTGTGTGACCTTGCCTCATCTGTGACCATGCTTCTCCATGTCAGAGGACCTTGTCTGTGGCCATGCTTCTCCATGTCAGAGGACCTTGTCTGTGGCCATGCTTCTCCATGTCAGAGGACCTTGTCTGTGGCCATGCTTCTCCATGTCAGAGGACCTTGTCTGTGACCATGCTTCTCCATGTCAGAGGACCTTGTCTGTGGCCATGCTTCTCCATGTCAGAGGACCTTGTCTGTGACCATGCTTCTCCATGTCAGAGGACCTTGTCTGTGACCATGCTTCTCCATGTCAGAGGACCTTGTCTGTGGCCATGTTTCTCCATGTCAGAGGACCTTGTCTGTGGCCATACTCCATTGCAACCCAATAACGCAGGCAGTGGTAGAGGTAGGCTTGGGGGAGTTAGTCAAGCATGGCCCCACTTGAGAAAAAGCTCTCTTAGTGAAAGGAGAGATGAAGAGATGAAGAGATGGGGGAGCACTGAATGGTCTGTAGCTAAGCTGCCAAAGCCTGACTGCGGTGTGTGTGTGAGTGTGAGTGTGAGTGTGAGTGTGTGTGTGTGAGAGAGAGAGAGAGAGAGAGAGAGAGAGAGAGGACAATTAATCACACAGACTAATGGTATCTACAGATGCAGTTACGACGGACCTCATTTGGGTTAAAAGGAGGAGGAGGTGAGAATATATTAAGAGAATATGTGGAATATAGCTTCTGTATTTAGTAACCCCCCTTTTCCCATATCTGCAGCAATATCCAAAAGTCTGAGAACACATTGTGCCTTTTCACCAGAAATAGAAGGAGAAAGAAAAGGATGAAGTTGACATTTGGACTGAATTACAATAAAGTCACATTGTTCGCTCAGTCGCTCTTTTCACTCTCAAACCACTGAACATCCTTCTGCACCTTTACAGAGGGAGCTGTTGGTGTAAGTACATCCCTACACTTTCCACTTACACTCTTAGGGGGAAAAAATGGTTCTACCTGTCACGCTGGTATGAATTATTCGGGAGACAGGCGCCGGGAATACGTTTTTCCCAAATGACGGCGTGCCGTGTAAAAGGCACGGGGACGAAGACAAAACAAACACGTAAAAAAAAACACAGTCTTGAATCCCAAACAAAAGAGCGAGGAGTACCTCGAATAAATAACACACACACGCACAACGATTAACACACGGGACGAGACCCGTAATCACCTGCACAATCCACAATGGCACGAATGCCCAAAACACACAGAGCACAGGTACTCACACACACCAACGGACATTATAACAATTTGTAAGTCGCTCTGGATAAGAGCGTCTGCTAAATGACTTAAATGTAAATGTAAAATAATGGAACAGCCCAATGGAAACCAAAGGGAACACTTATACAAGTACTAATCGGTGGGGAATAGGGGACAGGTGTGTGTTATGAAAGTTCCAGAGGGATCTGTGACACTGCCTGAAAACTAAAAAGGTTGGAACCCTTTAGGAGTCTTTTTTTGCATATGTATACGTTATACACTATTGCTAATACATTTAAAGCATATCCCTTACCTCTAATTAGATCAATCTCCTCCCTCTTCACTCCCATGCTCCATATGGAGGTTTTCACCATTTTCAAATAAATATTTTTGTTGTTGTCTGGGGCTGAGGGAAGATTATCTGTTGTGTGGCATCACCAGTTTTGCAGTGCTGTGTGTGTATGTGTGTGTATGTGTGTGTGTGTGTGTGTGTGTATGTGTGTGTGTATGTGTGTATGTGTGTTTGTGTTTTTGTGTGCTTGCGTGCGTGTCTTCATCCGTGCCTACGTGTGTGCAGCAGTGTGTGTGTGCAGTGAGTGTGTACAGTGAGTGTGTACAGTGTGTGTGTGTACAGTGTGTGTGTAGCAGTGTGTGTGTACAGTGAGTGTGTACAGTGTGTGTGTACAGTGTGTGTGTAGCAGTGTGTGTGTAGCAGTGTGTGTGTACAGTGAGTGTGTAGCAGTGTGTGTGTAGCAGTGTGTGTGTACAGGGTGTGTGTAGCAGTGTGTGTGTACAGTGAGTGTGTATGATTGTGTCTGTGTTCTCATCTTGTTCCCTCCACTACAGCACATTGAGCTAAGGTTGCTCTGCTTTCATCCAGTGGTATTAGCCATCATAGAATAGCTGTTGATCCAGTGGTATTACCCATCGTGGAATAGCTGTTGATCCAGTGGTATTAGCCATCATAGAATAGCTGTTGATCCAGTGGTATTACCCATCGTGGAATAGCTGTTGATCCAGTGGTATTAGCCATCATAGAATAGCTGTTGATCCAGTGGTATTACCCATCGTGGAATAGCTGTTGATCCAGTGGTATTATCCATCATAGAATAGCTGTTCTTGTTTCCAGATGACTTACTTAAAAAAAGGTATATTTCTCTCCCAAATTATGTTTCATTATAAATTGAATGAATTGTCTCTCAAGTGCCAGGGGCGGGAATACACGACATCTTTGGAAAGACAATACAGTAGTCTGTTGTTGTTTGTTTTACAATATTTCAAATATTAAAAAGACTGGCATTTTACACTAAACTCAGGGCACTGCATGTTAACCCAAAATATATGTCTAAATTCTCCAATAAAAATAGAAAAAGCCAGCACACTTAGCATAAGCCAGTTTAGTGCAATCACACCATATTCACTCACACCATATTCAATCACACCATATTCAATCACACCATCTTCAATCACACCATCTTCAATCACACCATCTTCAATCACACCATCTTCAATCACAACAGTGGCAATACATTTCCACCTATTCACAATTAATGTTATATTGTTGTATGTAACACAATGTTTTATTTTACTTCCCTAATTCGTAATGCCCACTGCATTGTCCCTCTGGCCCCAAACTCAATCAAGATAATTATTTTATTTAGTTTTGAGCCGAGTTTGAATGAAGCCAAAGCTGCAGCAGGGCAGCACTACGTTTGGGTCTCTGTCCTCCAGGAAAGCTAGACGTTTAACTAATGTATTTTTTCACGCAAGCAAACTCTTACTTACCTGATTTAATAATTAGTCCTCCACCCCGCTGCCTGACATCACTCATTCAGCCAGTCTTCCATTGGTCCTCTAAATGGTTTATTTTCAGGAAGTGGGGTGGATCCAGCAGGGGTAGACAGGTTATCATCACAGTAAAGTGAAGAAGACTATGGAGCTGCATCTCTCCCTCCCTCCCTCTTCTCTTTTCTTCTCTCCTCTGTCTGGGGAAACTTGTCCTCTAGCAGAAGAGACCTAATTTACTAGCACGACTAAACTAAGTGTAATGGAGAAAAGGAAATGATCTCTATGGGTTGTAGTGCTCTCAGAGGAGGATTAAAACAGCACTCTCAGGCAGAGTGACTGTGACCTAGCAGGGATCTCTTTAATTGATGTCCTGGCATTTAAACCAAAGACTGTGGGATTATGATACATTTGATTTTATAAAGTCCACTTTGCACCACTTCTTTTTCAGAGTCTGAAGTATAATGACGACCCCATCTCTCTCTCTCTCTCCCTCTCTCTCTGTCTCTCATCTCAATCTATCTGAGTCTTCCTCTCCCTCTGCCCACACTAGTGATGAGGACATGTCTTCTGTCTCTGTCCCTCTCTCTCTGTCTCTCATCTCAATCTATCTGAGTCGTCCTCTCCCTCTGCCCACACTAGTGATGAGGACATGTCTTCTGTCTCTGTCCCTCTCTCTCTGTCTCTCATCTCAATCTATCTGAGTCGTCCTCTCCCTCTGCCCACACTAGTGATGAGGACATGTCTTCTGTCTCTGTCCCTCTCTCTCTGTCTCTCATCTCAATCTATCTGAGTCTTCCTCTCCCTCTGCCCAGACTAGTGATGAGGACATGTCTTCTGTCTCTGTCCCTCTCTCTCTGTCTCTCATCTCAATCTATCTGTCTTCCTCTCCCTCTGCCCAGACTAGTGATGAGGACATGTCTTCTGTCTCTGTCCCTCTCTCTCTGTCTCTCATCTCAATCTATCTGAGTCTTCCTCTCCCTCTGCCCACACTAGTGATGAGGACATGTCTTCTGTCTCTGTCCCTCTCTCTCTCATCTCAATCTATCTGAGTCTTCCTCTCCCTCTGCCCACACTAGTGATGAAGACATGTCTTCTGTCTCTCTCCCTCTCTCTCTGTCTCTCATCTCAATCTATCTGAGTCTTCCTCTCCCTCTGCCCACACTAGTGATGAGGACATGTCTTCTGTCTCTCTCCCTCTCTCTCTGTCTCTCATCTCAATCTATCTGAGTCTTCCTCTCCCTCTACCCACACTAGTGATGAGGACATGTCTTCTGTCTCTGTCCCTCAGGTCTGATAGCAGAGTCCCAGTTGGTGTGTGTGTAGCAGTGTGTGTGTAGCAGTGTATGTGTAGCAGTGTGTGTGTAGCAGTGTGTGTGTAGCAGCTGTCTACTGATCCCTTCCTCTCTGGAGAGTCTACTAGACTGGACCACAGTCACAGTCCTTCCCTCTATGCCCCACTGAGTTATAATGACCTTGTCCTCAAACCTCCGACAACACAATACATGATCCTCCTTTCCACTACCTATATAATCTATGAATATAAATACAGTGTCACCATAAACCATGCAGCATTTTTAGGAATATCATCTCAACCATTCAGATAAAATCATATCAATGCCTTGTTGTCAGCAAGCCGGTGCAGTAAAACAGGGCTGTATGTATTGAAAACACAACCCCAACAATCCAACATTAAAGCAATGTAATTTAAACCTCATCATACAAAATGTATTGCACAGCCTGAAGATAATGAGTCTAATCATGTGTGACACAAAGCCAGCCGGGTCTAGTACTGACTATCTGACAGGACCGTGACCTTGCTGACCCCCTGGCGGTAACCTTGTGTCTCTCAGCCTTTTGTTCCTAGCTGGCCAGCTTGTTTGTTTACTAACAGATTTAATGGAGGATGCAGATTAAAGCGTCTCTCATTAGTTTCTCATTGAGCACTAATAAGACACAAGGGACACCGTGTTTTTTATGGGCCATGCATCTTCCCCATGCACGCCAGGCTCAGCCACTGAAAAGACGGGGATGAGTGTTGCATTGGGACGGTGAAATAATAAAAGGAATGACTAGAACCTGATGCAGTCTATTAAACCTGACTGTTACAATGCTAATGAGAGGTGTTTTTATTGTGGTGAGCCTTAGTAATGCTGACAACAAAATATTAATCCCAGCGGGACGGCAGGTAGCTTAGTGGATAACAGCGTTGGGCCAGTAACCAAAATGTTGCTAATTCAAATCCTGAGCAAGGCACTTAACCCTAATTGCTCCTGTAAGTCGCTCTGTATAAGAGTGTCTGATAAATGACTAAAATGTTATGGGCTTATAATGATGAATTTTTTAGTTTCAGATTTGTGCTTGCAAGTATGATTCCCAAATGTGCAATTAGATTTTTTAAGCTTGTATCGGAATGTGTGAATGATTTCAAATTTGAATACATTCAATAAGATTTGCAGCTATAATACATTTTTAGAATTATTACAAGTTCATTTACGAGTATGAATATTCTGCAGTGAATCAAAAATAAACTTGCATAATTTTTATCTGCGCTCTATCAGAGTTCTGTTACTGTCACGTAACCAAGAAACGTGTAAACATGTAAAAAGTTTAGTAAATTTGTAGATTGAGATTTGCAAGTGAAAATGATTTATTCACTGGGGGCAGGACCTTTAACTGCTGACCAATCAGTTCCATCTGCCCAAACCACAACCAACTAACTATTGGCTGGATTGTTCCATCAATCAAATCTCAAGAAGTAGCTCCTGACATGTGCAAGAGAAGATGAGGTAAATTAAATTATTACTCGAAAGTCTCTTTTATCTATGTTCATCGATTTGTTGTTGTTATGATAAAGCATGACAGTAATTTCCTGATCATGTGAAATATTATATAAATATATAGATTTCAGACAAACTCCAGACCAGCCATTGCGTTGACAGCCGCTATTGCGTTACCAAGCCGGCCTCTGACATTCATCCCAGCTTCACTATCATCTGGATAGCTTTATCAGGCAGCTTTACATGCGAGAGGAAAACAAATATATTTGCTAGTTAGTTATCCATCTGATTGATAATGTTGATTTATAAATGCCATTAGGTAGCTAGATAGCTAAATTGAAACTTCTGGGCTAGTTTTCTAGACTGGCTAGGTTTCTAGACTTGCTAGGATTCTAGACTTGCTAGGTTTCTAGATTGGCTAGGTTTCTAGACTTGCTAGGTTTCTAGACTGGCTAGGTTTCTAGACTGGCTAGGTTTCTAGACTAGCTAGGTTTCTAGACTGGCTAGGTTTCTAGACTAGCTAGGTTTCTAGACTGACTAGGTTTCTAGACTAGCTAGGTTTCTAGACTGGCTAGGTTTCTAGACTGGCTAGGTTTCTAGACTGGCTAGGTTTCTAGACTGACTGGGTTTCTAGACCGACTAGGTTTCTAGACTGATTAGGTATTTAGACTGGCTAGGTTTCTATACTGACTAGGTTTCTAAACTGACTAGGTTTCTAGACTGGCTAGGTTTCTAGACTGACTAGGTTTCTATACTGACTGTGTTTCTCGACTGGCTAGGTTTCTAGACTGACTAGGTTACCAAACTGACTAGGTTTCTAGACTGGCTAGGTTTCTAGACTGACTAGGTTTCTATTCTGACTGTGTTACTAGACTGGCTAGGTTTCTAGACTGACTAAATTTCTAAACTGACTAGGTTTCTAGACTGATTAGGTATTTAGACTGGCTAGGTTTCTAGACTGACTAGGTTTCTAAACTGACTAGGTTTCTAGACTGGCTAGGTTTCTAGACTGACTAGGTTTCTATTCTGACTGTGTTTCTAGACTGGCTAGGTTTCTAGACTGACTAAATTTCTAAACTGACTAGGTTTCTAGACTGATTAGGTATTTAGACTGGCTAGGTTTCTAGACTGACTAGGTTTCTAAACTGACTAGGTTTCTAGACTGGCTAGGTTTCTAGACTGACTAGGTTTCTATACTGACTGTGTTTCTAGACTGGCTAGGTTTCTAGACTGACTAGGTTTCTAGACTGACTAGGTTTCTAGACTGGCTAGGTTTCTAGACTGACTAGGTTTCTATACTGACTGTGTTTCTAGACTGGCTAGGTTTCTAGACTGACTAAATTTCTAAACTGACTAGGTTTCTAGACTGAGAGCGAGTTCTTTGGTATTTTTCTCCGGTAAAGACAATGACGATTCTCCATCTTAAATTGTATCATTTATTTGTGTATTAGGGTACCTAAGGATTGATTATAAAACGTTGATTGACTTGTTTGGATAAGTTTATTGGTAACATTTGGGATTCATTTTGTATGCATTTTGAAGGAGGGAAACCGTGTGGATTATTGACTGAAGCGCGCCAGCTAAACTGAGTTTTTATGGATATAAAGAAGGACATTATCGAACAAAAGGACCATTTGTAATGTAACTGAGACCTTTTGGAGTGCCAACAGAAGAAGATCTTCAAAAGTAAGGCATTTTTTATATCGCTATTTCTGACTTTCGTGTCGCAACTCCCTGCTTGAAAATGATTTGTTATGCATTTGTGTGCTGGGCACTGTCCTCAGATAATCGCATGGTTTGCTTTCGCCATAAAGCCTTTTTGAAATCTGACACCTTCGCTGGATTAACAACAAGTTAACCTTTAATTTGATGTATTGCACTTGTGATTTTATGAAAGTTTAATATTTATAGTAATTTTATTTGAATTTGGCGCTCTGCAATTTCACCGGAAATTGTCGAAATGGGACGGTAGCGTCCCACTAATCCGCAAGAAATGAATTTATTAATTGGTGACTGAAAAAGTTGGCAAGAAAAATGCCCCTCTCAATTTCACTGCAAATAGACAATTAGGCATGTTGGGTATCATTTTGCCTATTGTGCACATTTACATGAGTGTTTTAATTAGTCTAGTTAGCAAAGTGACTGACTAGGCTTATTGTTAATCATGTTTTGGTGTTATTGCGTTTCAGTTGGTGAGGGAGTAGGATCACTACAAATCAGCATGTTGCCGGACCAACACAGGACCCTAGAGATATTACAGTCAATGCTCATGAACTAGATATTGTATTTGAATTGCCCATTTATATCAATGACGCTAACAAAAAATGGTTGGATTGTTCAGCAACGGGGCAGTAAATGATAACACGGCTTTGTTAGTGAAACGAACATAATGTAATTATTGTCATCTCCCTATCAGGCCACTGCATGCTGTGACAAGGGCCTGGATGGTGACACACATCTTGTTACTGACTTTTAAACACTTGTCAAACTACATTCCACTGCCTGTTTATTGATTCATTGGCGACTGAAGAAGTTGGCAAGAAACATGCCCCTCTCAATTTCACTGCAAATACTGTAGATTACCTAGATAAACGTAAACTGCTGACATCTTGATCAAGCAACTATTTACCACATGATGGCACATTAAAGGTACTTGGGGGTCTCAGCAACTTGAAACAGCACAGAGAGTTGAGCAGTGTGCTTAATGTCTTCCCCCTCTCTGCTCTTTTCATCAGTTGAAGCATATCACAAACATCCAGACTGATCTAAAGAACTTGGGAACCTCCCAGCAGCCACCAGGAAAATAATTTTGTACTTGGAGTTTATTCACAAGGTTAGATAGAAATAGATGCACACATGTTATTCTCTATCATGCAGAATTGTAGCTAATCTTGTAAATTGGGAAGCTTTTTCAATAACACAGAAGTGGGTGGTTTCTGTCCCAGGGGACAGAGCTGTGTGCAAGTTTTTTTGTTCAATTTAGACCACAATTAGTTGAATGAGATGTTAGTGAAGTGCTGGAACAAAAACCTATACACTCCTGTGTAAAGAACTTATGGCTGTCATGACTTCAATTGACTAAATACAATTACAATTGAATTGCAGGTTTGTCAGATGATTTCCAGGAGCCTGGTGGAGATGGATTCAACCATAATCCAAGGCGGGACATTTCCCATTTCCCTCCCGTGCATCTTTTTTTAAATGCTGTATATAGCTAATACTCCATATGCAGAATGGAGAAGCCCTATGTACCCATGAACCTGTCTACTCCTGTAGTAACTCCCTGCCAGAGACTGATCCGAGGGTTTTGCAGGAGGCCTTGGGCCGATGGGAGGTCAGGGGTGAAGGCTCAGGGGTCAGAGAGTGACAGCGAAGTTACAGACATGAAGATACAACTTGAACCACATAATAAGGCTACCGTCAAACCAAAATGCATGAAACACATGTTCAACACAGCTGTTTGGTGGGGAAACACACTGTTCAACCCCCCCCCCCCACACACACACACTCCTATTGAAAACCATTGAGTTGCTGCGACTTTTACGCATCCATTTGACTGATTGTAAAGGCACCCTTATAGTCCGCAATAAAAATGTAACTCTCCTGCTATCTCTCATTACCTCTATCTATCTCTCTAGAGGTGCTAGAGACAGAATTTTCCAAGGACCTTCAGACCATCTACCTGTGATCTTTCCAGAACCCAGAGAAGTAAGCTCCGCTGGTGGTAACTTCACGCGCTATGTTAACCTCCTTCACTATGTCTGTCTGTCTGTGTGATGACATATAGCATATTATCCAGGGCCACTGGTTGGGTTGGATTTACTGCACTCACTCCAAAAGTCACACGCTCTCCTTCCACTAAAAGTCACCCAGACTTTTATAAAAAAACGAACGTGTCCATCCCTCTATTCCCAGGTGAGTCTGCTGGGCCATAGAACTCTAGAGCAGCACATCAAACAAACCTGCCACCATGTTGTCAGCTATCAGACAGTTCCCTGAGGAAGGAGGCAACTATCAAGGCTTTAAATGATCACATTTGGGCGATGATGACCAAATGCAATAACATTTTTGTATAAATGACTCATTCATTATTGAAATTTTTTATAGGTTACAAAACAATAACTGTCTCTTAGCCTGTTCTCATTTGTACTAACTACTATGATAACCTAAATCAAATCAAAGTATATTTGTCACGTGCGCCGACCTTACAGTGAAATGCTTACTTACAGGCTCTAACCAATAGTGCAAAAAAGGTTTTAGGTGAACAATAGGTAAGTAAAGAAATAAAAACAAGAGTTAAAAGACAGTGAAAAATAACTGTAGCGAGGCTATATACAGACACCGGTTAGTCAGGCTGATTGAGGGCGTATGTACATGTAGATATGGTTAAAGTGACTATGCATATATGATGAACAGAGAGTAGCAGTAGCGTAAAAGAGGGGTTGGCGGTTGGTGGGTGGCAGGTCACAATGCAGATAGCCGGGTTAGCCAATGTGCGGGAGCAATGGTTGGTCGGGCCAATTGAGGTAGTATGTACATAAATGTATAGTTAAAGTGACTATGCATAGATGATAAACAGAGAGCAGCAGCAGCGTAAAAGAGGGGTTGGAGGGGGGGCACACAAAGAAAATAGTCCGGGTAGCCATTTGATTACCTGTTCAGGAGTCTTATGGCTTGATGGTAAAAACTGTTAAGAAGCCTTTTTGTCCTATACTTGGCACTCCGGTACCGCTTGCCATGCGGTAGTAGAGAAAACAGTCTATGACTGTGGTGGCTGGGGTATTTGACAATTTTTAGGGCCTTCCTCTGACACCGCCTGGTGTAGAGGTCCTGGATGGCAGGCAGCTTGACCCCAGTGATGTACTGGGCCGTACGCACTACCCTCTGTATTGCCTTGCGGTTGGTGGCCAAGCAATTGCCGTACCAGGCAGTGATGCAACCAGTCAGGATGCTCTCGATGTTGCAGCTGTAGAACCTTTTGAGGATCTCAGGACCCATGCCGAATCTTTTTAGTTTCCTGAGGGGGAATAGGCTTTGTCGTGCCCTCTTCACGACTGTCTTGGTGTGTTTGGACCATTCTAGTTTGTTGGTGATGTGGACACCAAGGGACTTGAAGCTCTCAACCTGCTCCACTACAGCCCCGTCGATGAGAATGGGGGCGTGCTCGGTCCTCCTTTTCCTGTAGTCCAGAATCATCTCCTTAGTCTTGGTTACGTTGAGGGACAGGTTGTTATTCCAGCACCACCCGGCCAGGTCTCTGACCTCCTCCCTATAGGCTGTCTCGTCGTTATTGGTGATCAGGCCTACCACTGTGGTGTCGTCTGCAAACTTAATGATGGTGTTGGAGTCGTGCCTGGCCATGCAGTCGTGGGCGAACAGGGAGTACAGGAGGGCACTGAGCACACAGAGCATGCAGACTTTATACATCAAGACAAGCTTATGATTCAAAAAGATATCAAATCAATGCAAGTCTAATATCCAGGATGAATACGTTTGTGACTCGTTTCAGGTAACTAAGCAACTATATCAAACCTCACTACTTCACAGGAACAGCATTTTAACGTTTAAATGTATTTTTTTATCAAAATGCGTTCTTTTTCAGAAATGCCTTCTGGAACATATGAACTTTAATTTGCCTTAATAACAAACTTTGTATTCCATCCATAAATACAAATAAAAGTGTTAAATTACGAGCCAGGTTGGTTTAGCCCCAGAAAGAAATAGACATGAATCTCCCCTCTAGCCATGATTGGCTGAGATATTGGATGCCGTGGAGATGAGTTTGGATTGGTCTGCCATGTAGCATGCTTCTGTCTATACCGTGAGCTGCTCAGTATGTGTTTACAGTCCTTTTTGAAAGATATAAAGTCAGCTATCGAGAACTAGAAAAGTTTTGCTACTTTTCTCAGCAACATTGATGCCCTGAATTTAGCAGGCACTATACATTATGAACCGGAGTGACGTGACACAATGCTGGCCAAACAAGATGTAGCTACAAACAAAACAGAGTTAAATGGTTCCAGTCTGCCGTGATGCATTCATTCATGCATACGGGTAAGAGTCTAGCTTCAGTTTCAGATATTATATGTTTCTAATTTTGTCAGAAATGTATTGTGATCTATTGTTATGTGATTAAAAGTGCTAGCTGTTTGATGTTGCATTGTGCTCCACCTCTCTTGTCTCTCCTTTGAGCCAGCTGTTGTAGACTCTGAGTATGTCCCCTCTAAGCGTTTGTCGCTAATTATTATTTGCTCAAAAGGGATAAGTCCTTGTTTGCCTGCCTCTAGTGAAACCATTGGCATTGTTTGAGCATTCATTCATTTCGGTTTTCTTTCTCATGGTACAGTGTATTTAACCACTTTCCTTTCTCCACATTTTGTTACGTTACAGCCTTATTCTAAAATGGATTAAATACATTTTTGTCCTCATCAATCTAAACACAATACCCTATAATGACAAAGCAAACATTTTTTTTTTTACATTATTGCAACTTTATACAAAAAAACTTTGAGACTCGAAATTGAGCTCATGTGCGTCCTGTTTCAATTGATCATCCTTGAGATGTTTCTACAACTGGATTGGAGTCCACCTGTGGTAAATTCAATTGATTGGACATGATTTGGAAGGCACACACCTGTCTCTATAAGGTTCCAGTGTATGTCAGAGCAAAACCAAGCCATGAGGTCCAATAGCTCCGAGGCAGGATTGTGTGGAGGCATGGATCCGGGGAAGGGTACCAAAACATGTCTGCAGCATTGAAGGTCCCCAAGAGCACAGTGGCCTCCATCATTCTTAAATGGAAGAAGTTTGGAACCACCAAGACTCTTCCTAGAGCTGGCCTCCCGGCTAAACTGAGCAATCGGGGGAGAAGGGCCTTGGTCAGGGAGGTGACCAAGAACCTGATGGTCACTCTGACAGAGCTCCAGATTTCCTCATTGGAGATGGGAGAACCTTCCAGAAGGACAACCATCTCTGCAGCACTCCACCAATCAGGCCTTCCTCAGTAAAAGGCACATGACAGCCCAGTTGGAGTTTGCCAAAAGGAACCTAAAGAACTCTCATACCAAGAGAAACAAGATTATTTGGCCTGATGAAACCAAAATTGAAATCTTTGGCTAGAATGCCAAGTGTCACATCTGGAGGAAACCTGGCACCATCCCTACGGTGAAGCATGGTGGTGGCAGTATCATGCTGTGTGGATATTTTTCAGAGGCAGAGAATGGGAGACTACTCAGGATTTAGGGAAAGATGAACGGAGAAAAGTACAGAGAGATCCTTGATGAAAACCTGCTCCAGAGTGCTCAGGACCTCAGACTGGGGTGAAGGTTCACCTTCCAACAGGACAATGACCCAAAGCACACGGCCAAGACAACGCAGGATTGGCTTCGGGACAAGTCTCTGAATGTCCTTGAGTGGCCCAGCCAGAGGCCAGACTTGAACCCGATCGAACATCTCTGGAGAGACCTGAAAATAGCTGTGCAGCAACGCTCCCCATCCAACCTGACAGAGCTTGAGACAATCTGCCGAGAAGAATGAGAGAAACACCCCAAATACAGGTCAGCCAAGCTTGTAGCATCATACCCAAGAAGACTTGAGGCTGTAATGGTTGACAAAGGTGCTTCAACAAAGCACTGACTAACGGGTCTGAATACTTATGGAAATGTGAAATTTCAGTTCTAAAAAACAGTTTTTGCTTTAACATTATGGAGTGTCTCGTGTAGATTGATGAGGGAAAAAACGATTTAATCAATTTTAGAATAAGGCTGTAACGTAACAAAATGTGAAAAAATTGAACAGGTCTGAATACTTTCCGAATGCACTGTATATCTTCACTTAGCGGTTGTACTATATTGTGACAGATAAATTACTTTGTTGTGTTTAAAAATGTATATATCATCTCAGATTATAATCCTAATCTTAGTTATCCTAATCTTATAATAGGCATCTCACATCACAGGGAAAATAATTGAATACTGTGTGTTGACACAACCCTGAAAAAAGATCAGGAAAGTCTCCCCATCAAATGTTACCTTATTCAGTTCTCAGTTTATTTTTAAACTCCGTTCAGTAGTCTTCCCTACACCACACAAAGTGGATTTACTGTCCCCTGTAGATGGCTCAGTGTTTACTTAACTCAATGAGATAACCAGGGAGACGGAAGGCGTGTGCGTTATGGTAACGAGCATTCAAGTGGCGTTCAAACGCACATGTTGACATTGAGCTGCTTGGGGATGTCAAAGTCAATGATCACCCATTAATCTGAAGAATACTGTGGCAGTGATAGAAAAGAGGGGAAGATACATCAGAGGGAGTGAGAAATGAAGGAGACAGAGGGTGAGAGTGAGAGAGAGAGAGAGAGAGAGAGAGAGAGAGAGAGAGAGAGAGAGAGAGAGAGAGAGAGAGAGAGAGAGAGAGAGAGAGAGAGAGAGAGAGAGAGAGAGAGAGAGAGAGAGAGAGAGAGAGAGAGAGAGAGAGAGAGAGAGAGAGAGAGAGCGCTTTTTGGGGGGGAGACAATGAAAAAGTCAAACCCCTTCAGTTGCTGGATCAAAGGAGGATGTGCAGCGGTGACGGGTCTTGTAGGAATACAATAAATGTATCTCTGATTTCAGGGGGGTTTAAAAATATCCCCATCAATCATTTATGTTGCCATTCTCCACTGACACCCTGAGAGTAAGGTGAGAGAGGAGATGCTTCTCGTCTCTGTTTGGATGCTAATTCACATAGACCACATTCTAAAAGTGTGTGTGTGTGTGTGCAGATACCATGTGTAAATGACATGAACATATTTTAAATTTTTTGGGGGGACAGTCACTCAGACATATGCAGACAGCTACATGACAGTGTTGTGAAAGAGTAAAGGAGATGAAATCGTGTACGGCCTTTATATACTCTACGATTTCAGCTCAACCATTTATTTTGAACACACACACACACACACACACACACACTGCATGCATTCCTTGTGTTGTCTATCCTCTTTTCCGTTCTCCATATGTTCTTTACTCCGACCCACCTGTTAGAGTTCTTTACTCCGACCCACCTGTTAGAGTTCTTTATTCGACCCACCTGTTGGAGTTCTTTATTCGACCCACCTGTTGGAGTTCTTTATTCGACCCACCTGTTGGAGTTCTTTATTCGACCCACCTGTTGGAGTTCTTTATTCGACCCACCTGTTGGAGTTCTTTATTCGACCCACCTGTTGGAGTTCTTTATTCGACCCACCTGTTAGAGTTCTTCATTCCGACCCACCTGTTAGAGTGAGGGGTTTGTTAGAACAGGCATCAAATAACCACAGTGCTACATTATCTGACTATTAGATTCAGCTGAGACAGTGGAGAAGGACTCCAAACAGCACAGAGACATATACAGTACTTTTTTGAAAGTACTTTCAAGGAATAAAAATATAACCACACAACATCAGTCCTTGCACCACTTACTGAGAAAATCAAACAGATTGTGAAAGTCATTCTAAGTAAGCTTGACATGTCTTGTTTTTCAGCAAGACATGTCAGCATTTCACTGTACTGTTTTACACCTGCTGTATCCTGTGCAAATGACAAGTAAACATTGAAACTTGAAACATGGCAGAATGTGTCGTGTCCTTTGCAGAAGTTATAATATACGAGGTTTAAGCATTACGGCATGAGGAGGTGTGGTATATGGCCTATATACCATGGCTAAGGGCTGTTCTTAGGCACGTCACATCGCAAAGAACACGACACAATCTGCCATGTTTCAAGATTTGTACAGGATACAGCAGGTGTAAAACAGTACAGTGAAATGCTTACTTGAGTAATATGTGACAGACTACAGTATATTACGTTAACATCATAACATATGCATGTGGGTGGGCATTATATCCAGTGTGAAATTATACATATTTCGTTCTGTAACTCCTACTCTCAGTGGTCGATACACTATCTTCTCCTGTATCTTAAACCTGTAAGACAAAGTTTTAAAAGTATTCATGTCAGAGAAGAGGTTTCACTCAGTGCTCTCTGTCTCTTCTTGTTCTTATTCAGGAGTGTCAAGAAAGGTGCTGATTGTAACATATTTATAACATCCATCAACACTGTGTGACTCTTTGACTGTCTGACAGGGTAGCAGATGAGGAGCTGAGATTTCTTTCTCACCTCTCTCTGAAGCTCAGACGCTGGAAGCTCTGACAGAGACAGCTACTTCTGAGTGGAGAGAGAAACTAATGGAGCTCTACTGTATCTAACAACCTCAGAGGTCCTGTTCCAGCTTGGTGCTCCAGAATATACAGCCACATCCAACCATTTGTTTTTGACTTCATCATACAGGATCTTTTGTTTTTTTGCAGAAGGAAATTGGTATCATTGCATGATTTCTGCTGAATGTGGTCGGAGTGGGATAGACAGTATGCTAAGAAACATTGTGTTTGTATTGAGCTGTGTCTCAAGCTACTTCTTCCTAGAAATTTCTGTGGCTTTTTCATGTAAAAAAAAGGGTGTGTTAGAGAGATGTATACTAGAGTGCATCCTTCTAAAAACCGCATGGATGAGCTTAGGTAGGCGTGACTCCACGACTAAATGAATGTACAAAAGAATAATGGTCTATTTTTTTCCAGGGTTTCAAAGATTCTTGTGTGGGTTTTTGTTTGTTGGCAGAATATGACAATTACTACTTTAATTTAATCTATTAAAGCTGCTCTGTAAATTAAGGCCCTCTGAATAAAGACACACAGGGGGGACAAGCACTGTACGCCACTAAAGTAAATGGACGTAAACAGTGCCGGACAAGGGCATCTGACCGTTTACTCTCCCGCCTCACGGCCAGCGATGGTTTTGTATCTTGTTGGAAGTGCTTTGTGTTAATGAGGTGCTGAATAGATACAGACTGATTGGAGACAGAACTCAGCGAGACAACCAGTTAGGACAGAGGGATAAGTAGGAGGAGGTAGCTAGTTTACAACAAGTATCTTCCCTAAAGAGGATTTTGGGTGGTGCATTTTCAGCGGCTGCTTCATATCGGTCTTCAGTGTTTCACTCTAACATGTGTTTTTTTTATATCTAGTATTTTAGAGGTTAAGCAATCGCTTAAAGTACTCCACACCTGGCACTATACTGTTCTACATCTCCCTCGATTGTTCCTCATCAATTATGTTCTGGTAGCACTGAGCTAAATAGCAAAATCTTTAAGCGGGTGCATTGCCATTTTTATGTGGATGCCAATAGCATTTCCAGGGGAGAGTTGCTATTGATCAATGCAATCCATAACTCAGTGACTTTATGTCGTTGTTGAACTGCAACACATTGTGTGCGTCGGTTGTGTACGTTGAGCGTCGTACAGACAGGAGTACATAGAGCGCGTCTGCCGGTTCAGACGTTAAAGAGACATGTGTCAAATCCAGTTAAACGTTCGTATATAAATCAGTCATACAGCAGAATCATTTCGACTGCAGAATAAGAATATCTATGTTATTCTCTTTCACTGCCTCTGTGTTTGTCTGTCTGTCACCGTTTCTTATTCTTACGTATGTTTTTACTGTGTTCCTTTCCAGTTTTACATGAACCTCTTTTTATACCTTGTTCAAGGGGCTTGGACAGATGACTCACAGCTTTGCAGCATCACAGGTTGCTACTGGCAACCTACTAGCAGTAACCAAGATTCTATGAAACCTGTGCAGTCCTGTAAGTACCACTATGTTCCTTACAGGTAGAACATCTGTGATATTTCAATGTTGTCCATCCCTGTTTTTCTATCATTTACAGGGTCTGACGTTTCAACAGATGACCAGGGTGACTGAGGTGTCGTACTATTGGCCTTCCTTAGGGATGGAGAAAGGATATGTCAACACACGTGTCAACAACATGACAGACTTGGTGTCTTTTGTCCTTTGAGTTTAATCGTCTAATGGGACTTTCTGACAAAGAGAGACTTAGCCCAGTCATGGCTCTGTTAGCACCTGGGCCAGACTTCCTGACAGACATGCCAGCTACTATCTTCAAACTCATCTGTCAGATGGCACCATTACAATGATACTATACTGTTAGAGAAATTCAATGACAGTAATTTCATTTACTGTTGTAAACTGAGGGAATTGATACGTAAGAAAAGGTTCAATGAAATACATGACATTATTGTGATAATAACGGTAGAGGTTAGTTTTGACTGAAGTGACGTGACCAGGGAAAACTCTGGCCCCTTTGTCAAAGCATAAAACTGCATCCTGGAGTTGTTTTATTTGGTCAGGTTACATGGTCAGGGGAATCATGTCCCTATGATTACAGAGATGCTACAGTATTAAATAAGGTACCATACTTTACTCTTGGATGACAGAACTTCTCTGTTTTAATGCCATTTAAACCACACTCATAGTATTCATTGAGACATGTCCTCTGCCTAATCCAAAAACTGATCTGGTCCGTTCTGCTTGCCTGAGTAACAGTTGGCCATCCACACCGCAGTCATTACAAGCATTTAACTATTATTCCCTGCGGAAAATGTGACTTTCATTCCTCATCCAATAGCATAAAAATCATTGTATCTGCTTTGATATGGCTGATTAAATGTGGCCCTGCGACAGCTTAACGGAGAAGAGATGGTTTAATAGCCGAGTGATGGGAAGTCTTTCATGCTCTTTTGTTTTGGTATCTGGTATTTTATTAGGATCCTCATTAGCTGTTGTGAAAGCAGCAGCTTCTCTTCCTGGCGTCCACACAAAACCTGAAACATGACATAATACATAACATTAATAGACAAAGAACAGCTTCAGGACAGAAATACACAAATGTAAAAAGCGGCGCACATAGCTGTACATATCGATACATACACACAAACTGTCAAGGTCAAATAGGGGAGAGGCGTTGTGTTATGAGGTGTTGCTTTATCAGTTCTTTTAACCTCTCTAGGGCAGGTGGCACCAAATCGTCCCACCTACGTAACAGCCAGTTGAATCCTGTGGCGCGATATTCAAATACCTTAGAAATGCTATTACTTCAATTTCTCAAACATATGACTATTTTACACCATTTTAAAGACAAGACTCTCGTTAATCTAACCACACTGTCCGATTTCAAAAAGGCTTTACAACGAAAGCAAAACATTAGATTATGTCAGCAGAGTACCCAGCCAGAAATAATCAGACACCCATTTTTCAAGCTAGCATATAATGTCACAAAAACCCAGAAGACAGCTAAATGCAGCACTAACCTTTGATGATCTTCATCAGATGACACACCTAGGACATTATGTTATACAATACATGCATGTTTTGTTCAATCAATTTCATATTTATATCAAAAACCAGTTTTTACATTAGCATGTGACGTTCCGAACTAGCATACCCCCCGCAAACTTCCGGCGAATTTACTAACAATTTACTAAATTACTCACGATAAACGTTCACAAAAAGCATAACAATTATTTTAAGAATTATAGATACAGAACTCCGATTTTAAAATAGGTTTTCGGTGAAAGCACATTTTGCAATATTCTAAGTAGATAGCCCGGCATCACAGGGCTAGCTATTTAGACACCCAGCAAGTTTAGCCTTCACCAAACTCCGATTTACTATTAGGAAAGTTTGATTACCTTTCCTGTTCTTCGTCAGAATGCACTCCCAGGACTTCTACTTCAATAACAAATGTTGGTTTGGTCCCAAATAATCCATAGTTATGTTCCAACAGCGGGGTTTTGTTTGTGCGTTCAAGACACTATTAGAATGGTAAATAAGGGTCACGCACACGGCGCATTTCGTGACAAAAGATTTCTAAATATTTCATTACCGTACTTCGAAGCATGTCAACCGCTGTTTAAAATCAATTTTTATGCAATTTTTCTTGTTAAAAAGCGATAATATTCCGACCGGGAATCTGCAATTAGGTAAACAGACGAAAGAAAATACAGCATGGGGTCGACTCGGGCACGCGCCTAAGCCCTTTGTCCTCTGATCGGCCACTTGGCAAAGGCGATAATGTGTATAAGCCAGAGGCTTATATTATTGGCTTTGGATAGAAAACACCCTAAAGTTTCTAAAACTGTTTGAATGGTGTCTGGCAAAAACCTGAGAAGATTCCTTACAGGAAGTGGCCTGTCTGACAATTTCTTGGGCTTCTTCACTCTCTTTATTGAAAACTGAGGATCTCTGCTGTAACGTGACACTTCCTACCCATAGGCTCTCAGAAGGCGGCAAAAAGCTGAATGATGTCTTTGGAGGCCCTGGCTGAAAAACATTAGCGCATTTGGTAAGTGGTCGATCAGAGGACAATGAGACTGAGGCGTGTGCACGAGGCGACACCATGTTTTTATTTTCTCTGTCCTTAAACGTAAACAGGTTTCCCGATCGGAATATTATCGCTTTTTTACGAGAAAAATGGCATAAAAATTGATTTTAACCTGTCTGGGGTATGTGGGACGATTTCGTCCCACCTACGTAACAGCTACTGATATTCCAGTGGCGCGATTTTTGAATCGTTAGAAATACTATTACTTCAATTTCTCAAACATATGACTATTTTACAGCTATTTAAAGACAAGAATCTCGTTAATCTAACCCCACTGTCCGATTTCAAAAAGGCTTTACAACGAAAGCAAAACATTAGATTATGTCAGCAGAGTGCCCAGCCAGAAAAAATCAGACAGCCATTTTTCAAGCTAGCATATCATGTCACATAAACCCAAACCACAGCTAAATGCAGCACTAACCTTTGATGATCTTCATCAGATGACACACCTAGGACATTGTGTTATACAATACATGCATGTCTGTTCAATCAAGTTCATATTTATATCAAAAAACAGCTTTTTGCATTAGCATGTGACGTTCAGAAAACGCATAACCCCCGGCAAACTTCCGTTGAATTTACTAACAGTTTGCTAAATTACTCACGATAAACGTTCACAAAAAGCATAACAATTATTTTAAGAATTATAGATACATTACTCCTCTATGCACTCGATATGTCCGATTTTAAAATAGCTTTTCGGATGAAGCACATTTTGCAATAATCTAAGTACATAGCCCGGCATTACAGGGCTAGCTATTTAGATACCCACCCAGGTCAGCATCCACCAAAATCACATTTCCTATAAGAAAAATGTTCTTACCTTGCTTGTTCTTCATCAGAATACACTGCCAGGACTTCTACTTCAATAACAAATGTTGGTTTGGTCCCAAATAATCCATCGTTATATCCAAACAGCGACGTTTTGTTCGTGAGTTCTAGAATGCTTCTTCCCGGTTTCGCGCATGGCGCATTGGCGTGTCAAAAATGTCTAAATATTCCATTACCGTACTTCGAAGCATGTCAACCGCTGTTTAAAACCAATTTTTATGCCATTTATGTCGTAGAGAAGTGATAATATTCCGACCGGGAGTATGCATTGAGCCTAAACAGCCGAATAAAATTTCTCCTCAGAAGCGACTCATGCACGCGCATCATTCAAAGGTCCTCGGAGCATCCACTTACAAAAGGCGATAATATGTTTCAACCTGAGGCTCCCTCGTAAACCTTCAGTTATTTCGCGGGCTCTGAGAGCCTATTGGAGCCCTGGGAATTGTCACGTTACAGCTAAGATCCTTACTTTTCAATAAAAAGATGCAAGACGCACGACTCCTTGTCAGACAGGGTACTTCCTGCTTGAAACCTTGTCAGGTTTTTGCCTGCCATAGGAGTTCTGTTATACTCACAGACACCATTCAAACAGTTTTAGAAAATTCAGAGTGTTTTCTATCCAAACCTGAACAATAATATGCATATTCTAGCTTCTGAGTTGGTGTAGGAGGCAGTTAAAAATGGGAACATATTTTTCCAAAATTCTCAATACTGCCCCCTAGCCCAGACAGGTTAAACAGCGGTTGACATGCTTCGAAGTACGGTAATGGAATATTTATGCGTCGGGCGCGTCACCCTTCTTTACCCTTCGGATAGGGTCTTGAACGCACGAACAAAACGGAGGATATTTGAACATAACTATGGATTATTTTGAACCAAACCAACATTTGTTGTTGAAGTAGAAGTCCTGGGAGTGCATTCTGACGAAGAACAAGCAAAGATAATCAAATTTTTCTAATAGTAAATCGGAGTTTGGTGAGGGCCAAACTTGGTGGGTGTCAAATTAGCTAGCCGTGATGGCTGGGCTATCTACTCAGAATATTGCAAAATGTGCTTTTGCCGAAAAGCTATTTTAAAATCGGACATAGCGATTGCATAAAGGAGTTCTGTATCTAAATTCTTAAAATAATTGTTATGTTTTTTGTGAACGTTTATCGTGAGTAATTTAGTAAATTCACCGGAAGTTTGCGGTGGGTATGCTAGTTCTGAACGTCACATGCTAATGTAAAAAGCTGTTTTTTGATATAAATATGAACTTGATTGAACAAAACATGCATGTATTGTATAACATAATGTCCTAGGATTGTCATCTGATGAAGATCATCAAAGGTTAGTGCTGCATTTAGCTGTGGTTTGGGTTTATGTGACATTATATGCTAGCTTGAAAAATGGGTGTCAGATTATTTCTGGCTGGGTACTCTGCTGACATAATCTAATGTTTTGCTTTCATTGTAAAGCCTTTTTGAAATCGGACAGTGTGGTTAGATTAACGAGAGTCTTGTCTTTAAAATGGTGTACAATAGTCATATGTTTGAGAAATTGAAGTAATAGCATTTCTAAGGTATTTGAATAACGCGCCACGGGATTCCACTGGCTGTTGAGTAGGTGGGACGATTTCGTCCCACATACCCTAGAGAGGTTTAAGCAGACCAAAAAGACTATCAAATGAATAATACAAATTCTGAGTCGTATAGTTCCATATTATTTATTTTATACAGTCTTTTTTGCTTTTTCTTTATCAAGGGTGGCAATAATTTTGGAGGTGACTGTATCAGATTATAAGGAGAAGGGTGGATGGGAAGGACATTTTGTGACTGCAGATAGGGTCCATATAGTCTAGAATGACAGATATACCTATCCAGTATTTGTTCCACTCAGGAAAAGGATTGTAGGAAAAAGTTGCACTGCTCCGGTCATCGAGAGCTGTACTGTATACATTGTTTTAATCAGAGACTGACTTCTCAAACCAGGCAATCAGTGATATTAGCCAATCAAAGACAACAGTTAATCAGTTAAATGAACAAAAGCAGGACTCAAGATGTAGATGTGCACCCCTTGGGATATACACTAGTGAAACGGCATATGTGACTCCTAACTAAACTCTAACTCCTACCTGGGAGTAGAATGTATAGTCTGTGAGGCATGATGGGTTAGGTCCTCTGTTGACTTGACTTCCTGACTGACTGGCTGACTGGATGGGGCTTGTAGCTGAACCCTGTGGCGTGTCTGAGTAACGGTATCCGTCTGTAGAGAACATGTGGGACTCGGGAAGATGATTGCGACCCAACGCGATAAATAATGAGACCCCTTTGATTTGGCGGAATGACTCAAACAGAGGGGATTTGTCATGTAACATGCACGATAAGCGATTGGAATGTCGCTGGCAGCTATGAGACTCTTCATTAGAGCCATAGCAGAACGTAATAAGGAAAAGATTTGTACGAGTTATGTGATTATTAACATCAGAGTGTCTCTATGATAAAAAGTGATGTAAAAAAAACAGTTCAAGGTGTAGAAACGTTGTAGGAGATGTGAGTTCTGTTTTATCTGTTTAACTATGCATTAAGTCATTATATAGTTGGGCTGTGTGAAAAGCATTTAACGTCAACTAAGTGACTGTGTGTTTTGCATGTATATTATTTGTGTTTGGACTGTTAGTTTGAGGTATGTGGTGTGTTTGCAGACTGTTAGTGTTGGCGTGTGTGTGTGTGTGTGTGTGTGTGTGTGTGTGTGTGTGTGTGTGTGTGTGTGTGTGTGTGTGTGTGTGTGTGTGTGTGTGTGGACTGTTAGTGTTGGCGTGTGGTGTGTTTGTGTCTGTGTGTGTCAGTGCTGTGTGTGTGTGTGTGTGTGTGTGTGTGTGTGTGTGTGTGTGTGTGTGTGTGTGTGTGTGTGTGTGCGTGCGTGCGTGTGTTCTGCACGTATATTATGTATGTTTGGAATGTTAGTGTTGGCGTGTGGATGGTGTGTGTACGTGCTTATTTTAGTGCATCACAAATCATTGCTATCAATTAAAAATCGAATAAGATGTTATTTGTCACAAGCGACAAATACAACAGGTGTGGACTTTACCTTGAAATGCTTGCCTACGAGCCCTTCACAATGATGTCAGAGCAACAACAGTAACAACAAAAATAGTAACAGAAGAGGAATACAATAAAATACACAAGAATGGAGATGTATACCGGAAGTACCAGATCAATGTGGTACTGAGGTAAACAAGGTAGATATGTACATAAAGACAGGGTAAAGTGACTAGGCATCAGGATAGATAATAATACGGTGTTTAGAGGTAGATATGTACATGAAGGCAGGGTAAAGTGACTAGGCATCAGGATAGATAATAATAAGGTATTTGAGGTAGATATGTACATGAAGGCAGGGTTAAGTGACTAGGCATCAGGATAGATAATAATAAGGTATTTGAGGTAGATATGTACATGAAGGCAGGGTAAAATGACTAGGCATCAGGATAGATAATAATAAGGTATTAGAGGTAGATATGTACATGAAGGCAGGGTAAAGTGACTAGGCATCAGGACAAATAATAAGGTATTTGAGGTAGATATGTACATGAAGGCAGGGTTAAGTGACTAGACATCATGATAGATAATAATAAGATATTTGGAGGTAGATTTGTACATGAAGGCAGGGTAAAGTGACTAGGCATCAGGATAGATAATAATAAGGTATTTGAGGTAGATATGTATATGAAGGCAGGGTTAAGTGACTAGGCATCAGGATAGATAATAATAAGGTATTTGAGGTAGATTTGTACATGAAGGCAGGTTAAAGTGACTAGGTATGAGGATAGGTATTTGAGGTAGATATGTACATGAAGGCAGGGTTAAGTGACTAGGCATCAGGATAGATAACAATAAGGTATTTGAGGTAGATATGTACATGAAGTCAGGGTAAAGTGACTAGGCATCAGGATAGATAACAATAAGGTATTTGAGGTAGATATGTACATGAAGGCAGGGTAAAATGACTAGGCATCAGGATAGATAATAATAAGGTATTAGAGGTAGATATGTACATGAAGGCAGGGTAAAGTGACTAGGCATCAGGACAAATAATAAGGTATTTGAGGTAGATATGTACATGAAGGCAGGGTAAAGTGACTAGACATCAGGATAGATAATAATAAGGTATTTAGAGGTAGACATGTACACGAAGGCAGGGTAAAGTGACTAGGCATCAGGATAAATACAATTTCAGTAAAATAAAGAAAACAGTAGCAGCAGCACATGAGTGTAAAAAAGTGTGTGTGTGTTTGTGTTGTGTGTGTGTGTGTGTGCATATGTAGTGTTATGTGAATGTGTGTGTGTTTAGTGTTACAGTGTCAGTGCAGTGTGTGTGAGTCAGTTTGTGTACAGTGTGTAGATACTGTTTAATTTTGTGAATGTGTGTAGAGTCAGTGCAAGACAGGGTCAGAGCAGAAAGTCTGGGTAACCATTTAATGAACTATTTAGCAGTCTTATGACTATTTAGCATCCAGGTGACTACCTCATGGAGCTGGTTGAGAGAATGCCAAGAGTGTACAAAGCTGTCATCAAGGCATAGGGTGGCTACATTGAAGAATCTAAGAATCTAGCCAGTGGGTTTGGCGACGGATATGTAGTGAGGGCCAGCCAACGAGAGCATACAGGTCACAGTGTGGGTGGTATATGGGGCTTTGGTGATAAAACAGATGGCACTGTGATAGACTACATCTGGTTTGCTGAGTAGAGTGTTGGGGGCTATTTTGTAAATGACATCACCAAAGTCAAGGATCGGTAGGATGGTCAGTTTTGCAAGGGTATGTTTGGCGGCATGAGTGAAGGAGGCTTTGTTGCGAAATAGGTAGCTGATTCTAGATTGAATTTTTGATTGGAGATGCTTAATGTGAGTCTGGAAGGAGAGTTTACAGTTTAACCAGACACCTAGGTACAGTACTTGTAGTTGTCCACATATTCTAGGTCAGAACCTTCCAGAGTGGTGATGATAGTCTGGTGGGAGGGTGCGAGCAGCAATGGGTTGAAGAGCATGCACTTAGTTTTACTAGCATTTTAAAGCAGTTGGAGGCCACGGAAAGAGTGATGTATGGTGTTGAAGCTCGTTAGGAGATTTGTTACCTCAGTGTCCAAGGAAGGGCCAGATGTATACAGAATGGTGTCATCTGTGTAGAGATGGATCAGAGAATCACCAGCAGCAAGAGTGACATCATTGATATATACAGAGAAAAGAGTCGGCCCGAGAATTGAACCCTGTGGCTCCCCCAGAGGTCCGGACAACAGGCCCTCCGATTTTAGTCACTGAACTCTATCTGAGAAGTAGTTGGTGAACCAGGCGAGGCAGTCATTTGAGAAGCCAAGACTATTGAGTCTGCCGATAAGAATGCGTTGATTGACAGAGTCGAAAGCCTTGGTCAGGTCGATGAAGACGGCTGCACAGTACTGTCTTTTATCGATGGCGGTTATGATATCATTTAGGACCTTGAGTGTGGCTGAGGTGCACCCATGACCAGCTCGGAAACCAGATTGCATAGCGGAGAAGGTACAGTGGGATTCGAAATGGTCGGTGATCTGTTTATTAACTTGGCTTTCGAAGATTTTAGAAAGGCAGGGCTGGATGGATATAGGTCTATAACAGTTTAGGTCTAGGGTGTCTCCCCCTTTGAAGAGGGGGATGACAGTGGCAGCTTTCCAATCTTTGGGGATCTCAGACGATACGAAAGAGAGGTTGAATAGGCTAGTAATAGGGGTTGCAATAATTTTGGTGGATCATTTCAGAAAGAGAGGGTCCAGATTGTCTTGCCCAGCTGATTTGCAGGGATCCAGATGTTGCAGTTCTTTCAGAACATCAGCTGTCTGGCTTTGGGTGAAGGAGAAACAGGGGGTGGCGGTTTGGGCAAATTGCTGCAGGGTGTGCTGAGATGTTGGCCGGGGTAGGGGTAGCCAGGTGGAAAGCATGGCCAGCCGTGGAAAAGTGCTTTTTGAAATGATCAATTATTGTAGATTTATCGGTGGTAACAGTGTTTCCTATGCAGTGGGCAGCTGGGAGGAGGTGCTCTTATTCTCCATCAACTTTACAGTGTTCCAAAAACTTTTTGGAATTAGTGCTACAGGAAGCGATTTCTGTGCTAAAGGTGTCAAGTCTGTTCCTGCCCCCTCCCCCAGCTTGAGGGCGCCAGGATGCCCTGCATCATGCACTCCTGCCGTCTATTACGCACACCTGCCTTCCCTTCTCATGCGCATCAGCGATATTGGAGTCACCTGGACTCAGTCATTACCTGTTTATTTCCTCCCCGATATTTGTCAGTTCCCTTGCTCTGTTCCCTGCTGCTGCATTAATAGTTTTTTATTTGTGTTACTCGTTTGCTGACGCTGTTCCTGTCTCGTTCCTTGTCTGTTCTATATAAAATATTTGACTCCCCGTACTTGCTTCGTCTTGCTTCGTCATCCCATGTGACAACAGGAAGCAAATTTCTTAATCCCATAAGGGATGGGTTGACAACAGGCGTTTTGACTCGAAAATGAAATGTTATACATTTTCATTCATTCATTCATTCATGGAGCATGTTTTCATTTCCCTTGCAATTCATGTGATTAGTAATAGAGTTATAGTAAGTACAACAGTCCCATAACAGCTTATTTTTATAAAGTAAAACGTAAAAGAGTATGGTATCAACCTGCAAGCCATATGGTCAAATTATTAACATGAGCGGCAACGCTGATTAATAGGAATAACACAAACTCATCATTACAGTATTGTATTTCTGAATGAAATCAACCTCTTCTCCCTCCTTATCATTCAGTTAGGCCTAATTGTCACGTCCTGACCATAGTATGTTGTTATTTTCTATGGTAGAATAGGTCAGGGCGTGACAGGGGGTGTTTGTCTATGTTTTGTATTTCTATGTTCAGTTTCTCGTTTTGTATTTCTATGTTGGTGTTGTTTGGTATGATCTCCAATTAGAGGCAGCTGGTCGTCGTTGTCTCTAATTGGAGGTCATATTTAAGCTGATGTTTGTCCCACCTGTTTTTGTGGGTGATTATATCTTTTGAGTAGTGTTTGTTTCTCTCTGCGTCACGGTTTGTTGTTTTGTAAATTCAGTTATTTATGTTTTGCAAAGTTTCATGGATTTAATAAAATGTGGAACTACAACCACGCTGCACTTTGGTCTGCTCCTTTTGACAACCGTGACACTAATTTATAATCAGTTGTAAAGTAAGGTGAACAATTATCGCCCATTCATCCATTTGTCATTCTCTCGCATGAGAGACGCATTAGCGCCTGGCTGGGTACCAACGTCCTACAGCAATTTGTCTTGGCGGGTTACGTTAGGAGTAGGTGTGAAAAAAAACTGGTTAAAAAATGCTATAAAAACTGTTCTGTTTGTGATTTCAAAATTCTGACAAACATTTAGGAAAGGTTAGGGAAGGAGCATGACATAGCTTTTTGGGGGGGCTGGTTGTAAATAAGTAAAAACTCAAACGTCAGTGGCCGTTGGCCTATGACGGTTCAAGTGTTAAAGGGACAACTACATAATTATTCACTTCACTTCAGTGATACATTTATTTCAATATTATTAATAAAATGGGTTAAAAATAACCTAATTTGGGTCATTTTGACAACCCAGGCATGGGTCAGTCAATTGGTCAAACATAACATTGGGTTAATTCAACCCAGCGGGGTTGGGTTGTGATTCTAACCCAGCACCTTGTGTTGAGCGCTTGACCCAGCTGATGTATGTTCTAAAATGCAGGCAACACAAATGTATTATTTGATATGAAAACAATCCAGTGTATTGAATTGTGACATAAACCCACCACATTGAAAATAGCTTACAGTTGTGAGTGTGACGAAATAAAAGCAAGGCATTCAATTTTGAAACTTGGATACTGTCTCATTGGCCTAACGTGACAGTATATCCTATTCTGGCTTTGGTGCAGCTCATGTTGTTCTTCACATTACCGTCTCTGGTAAACACATACTATATCAAATAACATTTAAGTGTATTTGTTACATGCACAGGATACAGAAGTTGTAGTGAAATGTTTACTTGCATAGTGAAGTCTTTTTTTAAGACATGTAGCTAGCTAGCTTAACAATGAATCATAATTCCAACTCATAACGTTACTAATCAGGTTCAATGTTAACTAGCTAGCTAACATTAGGCTATAACTTGGAATGTAAATGGCTCTGAGATATGAATAATATTACTACACAGATCATACACGTAACTTTAGCTACAGAGCCAGCCAGCTAAAGTTAGCTAGCTAGCTAACAGTACGCTTTAACTTGAAATGAAAACAACTTTCTAAAATTGAAACCTATAATATCTGATTTCAAAACTTTTGCAATCCAGAAAGTGGAGAGCAACACTTTTGCAGTTCTACTATGTGATATCTATCAATAAAGCCGTGTTATAATGGATTTCCTGCACATACTGACTGGCTCATGATATAGACAGAAGCGTGCTACATGACAGACCAATCTAAACTCACCTCTCGGCATGTCCAGCCCATCCATCATGGCAGCCAATCATGGCTAGCGGGAAGGTTCCTTTACTTTTTCCGTGGCTACACCAACTAAGCTCGTAACTTAACAATTCTAGTCGTATTTACAGATGGCATACACATTTGTCATTAAGGCACATGAAAGTTCACGTTTCAAAAAGGCATTTCTGCCAAAACACTAAAGTTGTGACGTGCTAAAATACGCCTAGTTTTCTTGAAACGTGTCACATTTGGGTAGAGTCAAAACATTGTTACACAGAAAACAAGTGTAAAATATTACATTTGAAGGTCACTCTACTAAGGAAATTGACTAATTACATAAGTAATAATTGTATTTCACTCATAAAGCCCTTTTCCAAATATTTTTTTTTTACATTTGAATTGAAAATAAATGTTTGTGAATGAAAGTGAATGAAAGTGTAGCGGAACGTGCTTCAACCCAGCTTGAACAAAAAATGTCATTTTAATACACTGAACCAAAATAAACGCAACATGCAACAATTTAAAATATTTGACAGTCCTGTGTGGCTCAGTTGGTAGAGCATGGTGTTTGCAACGCCAGGGTTGTGGGTTCGATTCCCCTGTAAGTCGCTCTGGATAAGAGTGTCTTCTAAATGACTAAAATGTAAATGTACAGTTCATATACGAGTTACAGTTCATATACGGATATCAGTCAATTGAAATAAAATAATTAGGCCCTAATCTATGGATTTCACATGAATGGGCAGGGGTGCAACCCTGGGTGAGCCAGTTCCACCCAATCAGAATGAGTTTCCCCCACAAAAGTGCTTTATTACAGACATAAATACTTTTCAGTTTCATCAGCTGTCCGGGTGGTTGGTCTCAGATGATCCCGCAGGTTAAGAAGCCAGATGAAGAGGTCATGGGCTGGCGTGGTTACACGTGGTCTGCAGTTGTGAGGCTGGTTGGATGTACTGACAAATTCTGTAAAACGATGTTGGTGGCAGCGTATGTACAGAAATGAACATTCAATTCTCTGGCAACGGTTCTGGTGGACGTTCCTGCAGTCAGCATGTCATTTGCACGAGATGACCACTGTTGTGTTTTTTAGGCCATGGCTGTCATAATGTTTACTGATGTCATGATGTCTTGATTCTGACTCATTCTCATCATTACACAAGACTCATCAGAGAGGAAGTGATGGAAATAGACTGATTGATGAGAAACAGAGGACTGAGAAAAAGGAAGGAAGTAAAGAGAGAGAGACTCATCGGGATGTGAAGGGATAGAGTACTACACCCTATTCTATTTCTCATGACAAGGGGATGTGATGATGCTCATTAGAAGGTCACCGTGTCAGTGTAACTCGCCCCTCATCCCTCTTCCCCTCTCGTCCCTCTCACATCTCCCCACACTCCGGTCCCATGGGAATGAGAGTTTGATTAGCTGCTCTGTGGCGCGATGGAATGGGATGCGAACGAGGACAGGGACTGCCCTTCCTGTCACTAATGTGATGTCTCAGCTGCCAGCTAGCAGATCAGATCCAGTCACATGGACACCGCTACATCAATTTCCTCTGGCACACACTCCAGACGCTAATTGAGCTTAACCACCTCTCTGGTCCCCAATTATACACTCATTTCCACAGGAAATACATCAAATCAAATCAAATGACCTTACCGTGAAATGTTAACTTACAAGCCCTTAACCAACAATGCAGTTTTAAGAAAAATATTTCAAAAAATAAAAAAACAAAAGTAGCGAATAATTAAAGAGCAGCAGTAAAATAACAATAGCGAGGCTATATACAGGGGGTATGGATACAGAGTCAATATGCGGGGGCACAGGTTAGTCGAGGTAATTGAGGTAATATGTACATGTGGGTAGAGTTATTAAAGTGACTTATAAATAGATAATAACAGAGAGTAGCAGCAGCGAAAAATAAGGGAGGGGGGGGCAATGCAAATAGTCTGTGTAGCCATTTGATTAGATGTTTAGGAGCCTTATGCTTATGGGTGTAGAAGATGTCTGTGTGTCTTTATGACCGGTTGTCTTTTAGATCTTCTATTGGTGGGTAGGAGTACGTTCAGAATGAACACCAACAAAACAGACAATGTCAGTGTTATTGACAGAGAAGTAGGTTAGTGACGCTGGTAGGAACCAGCTGAAAACGACAGAACCAAGTCACTGATAGCCATGGATCCAGCTGGAAACTACCAAACAAAGTCACTGGTAGCCATGGAACCAGTTGGAAACTACCAAACAAAGTCTCTGGTAGCCATGGAACCAGCTGAAAACGACCAAACCAAGTCCTGGAGAAAAACTAACATTATTATGATATTCTACAGTCAGAGATATTACCATCTACCAAGTTATTTGACTTGTGTTTCTGAGAAAGCTAAACAAAGCCAGTCAATGACCTTTGTAAAGAGTCAAACTCTTCTCTTCCCGGATATCCCGTCTAAGGATGACTGACCACCAACAGACAGCAGTACAGGACTGATGCGTCACGGTGAAACAGGAGGAAACTCCCTATACACACAGAGCGTTGTGACTGGAGACCACACACGGCAAACAGTCACAACAACATCATCAGGAACATGATATCTGATCATCTGTGAGGATTTCATCCCAATGTCACAGCTGAGGCAGCAAGAGGAGACCAAATATCCCTAACTTCAGACAGTGTCATAACATAGGGGGAAGCCCCTTCTGTTCCATGAATGAGGTCACTCTAGTATACAGTAGACCACGTAAAAACCCTTTCAGAATGATTTTGAGTGGGATGATAATAAAAATGTTAAAAAACGATGGGATCCAAATGATAAAGAGAAGAAAATGTCAATTCTGGTAACCTGGCTATAACACAAACATAGCTGACATCACTACAGCAGTCACAGCTGTCTCATTAGGAAGCAGGAGCCCCATAATAACACAACACTTGTCATGCCCTGACCATAGAGAGCCATTGTTTCTCTATGGTGAAGTAGGTCAGGGCGTGACTGGGGGGTATTCTAGTTTATTATTTCTATGTGGGGTTCTAGGTTATTATTTCTATGTTGGTGATTTGTATGATTTCCAATTAGAGGCAGCTGGTAATCGTTGTCTCTAATTGGGGATCATATTTATGTAGCTGTTTTTCCCACCTGTGTTTGTGCGATATTATTTTGTATTTTGTGTTTTGTGCAGGTGCACCACTTAGTCACGTTTCATTTATTCTTTATTATTTTGTGCGGTTCACTTAAATAAAATATGTGAACCCAGTTCACGCTGCACGTTGGTCCGAGTATATTTCCAGTTCGTACGACGAGCGTGACAGAATATCCCACCAACACAGGACCAAGCAGCGTGCTACGATGGGGAAAATAAGTTGGACCTGGGAGGAAATAATGGAAGGACGGAGATCTTTCCTTGGCAGGAGTCACAGAGGACGCAATTAGAGAAGGGAGGACAGCGACGACGCCGGGGTTCGCGGCCACATAGGAAGCCCAAAAAACAGCCCGAAAGTATTTTTTTGGGGGGGGCACAAGGGGTGGTCGGAGGAGCCGAGGAGTGAACCAGAGCCAGTCTGGGAGAAGAAGGAGAAACTGGAGGAGAGTGAATGGAAAGAATCAGAGACTGTGAGTGAGTTGAGGGAGAATTTGGAGGAGAGAGAAATGAGAGAGTTGTTGAGTTGGTGGAAGATGCACGACATTTGCCCTAAGGAGCGTGTAATCAGTTAAATCTGTTTGGGATAGGGGCCAGTATTTTCACGGCCGGATAAAAAACGTACCGATTTAATCTGGTTATTACTCCTGCCCAGAAACTAGAATATTCATATAATTAGTTGATTTTGGATAGAAAACACTCTAAAGTTTCTAAAACTGTTTGAATGGTGTCTGTGAGTATAACAGAACTCATATGGCAGGCCAAAACCTGAGAAGATTCTATATGGGAAGTGCCCTATCTGACCATTTCTTGGCCTTCTGTAGCCTCTTTATTGAAAATACAGCATCTCTGCTGTAACGTGACATTTTCTAAGGCTCCCATAGGCTCTCAGAAGGCGCCAGAACGTGGAATGAAAACTCTGCAGTCTCTGGGCGAAAAACAGTAGGGGTTTTGGAGAGTGGTACTTCTGAGAGCACTGGCGTGCGCGTGCATGTGACGACTCCATTTTCTTCTTTCAGTGTTTTAACGGATACAACGTCTCCCGGTTGGAATATTATCGCTATTTTACGAGAAAAAAGACATAAAAATTGATTTTAAACAGCGAAGTACGGTAATGGAATATTTTGACATTTTTTGTCACGAAACGCGCCAGCGCGTCACCCTTCGGATAGTGATTTGAACGCACAAAAAAAACAGAACTATTTGGATATAACTATGGATTATTTGGAACCAAAGCAACATTGGGTGTTGAAGTAGAAGTCCTGGGAGTGCATTCTGACAAAGAACAGCAAAGGTAATCAAATTTTTCTGATAGTAAATCTGAGTTTGGTGAGTGCCAAACTTGTTGGGTGTCAAAATAGCTGGCCGGGCTACCTACTCAGAATATTGCAAAATGTGCTTTCACCAAAAATCTATTTTAAAATCGGACACCGCGATTGCATAAAGGAGTTCTGTATCTATAATTCTTAAAATAATTGTTATGTTTTTTGTCAACGTTTATCGTGAGTAATTTAGTAAATTCACCGGAAGTTTTCTGTGGGTATGCTAGTTCTGAACAAAACATGCTTATGTAAAAAGCTGTTTTTTGATATAAATATGAACTTGATTGAACAAAACATGCATGTATTGTATAACATAATGTCCTAGGAGTGTCATCTGATGAAGATCATCAAAGGTTAGTGATGCATTTAGCTGTGGTTTTGGTTTTTGTGATTTATATGCTAGCTTGAAAAATGGGTGTGTGATTATTTCTGGCTGGATACTCCCCTGACATAATCTAATGTTTTGCTTTCGTTGTAAAGCCTTTTTGAAATCGGACAATGTGGTTAGATAAAGGAGAGTCTTGTCTTTAAAATGGTGTAAAATAGTCATATGTTTGAAAAATTGAAGTTTTTGCATTTTTGAGGTGTTTGTAATTCGCGCCACGCTCTTTCATTGGATATTGGTGAGGTGTTTCGCTAGCGGAACATCTAGATGTAAGAGGTTATTAATGCCACCTGAGTCAGCTCCACGTACTCCTCCTGAGGAGCTATTAGTCTGGTGAAATCTGTGCCGGCTCCACGCATCATGTCTCCAGTGCGGCTCCACAGCCCAGTAAGTCCTGTGCCAGCTCTCCACACTCCTTGAGGAGCGTGTCATTTGTCCGGTGCCAGGTGTGCCGGTTCCACACACCAGGCCTCCAGTGCGCCTTCACAGTCCGGTATGTCTTATGCCGGTTCCACGCATCAGGCCTTCAGTGCGCCTTCACAGTCCAGAGCTTCCGGCGACAGTTCCCGGTCCAGAGCTTCCGGCGACGGTTCCCAGTCCAAAGCTTCCGGCGACAGTTCCCAGTCCAGATCTTCTGGCGACGGTTACCAGTCCAGAGTTCAGGCGACAGTTCCCATTCCAGACACTGTGTTCAGCCTGGGTCCATGGCTGGATCCGTGAGATGAGCGGTTTCTTTGGCCTGCACCAGAGCCGCCCCCGATGCTGGCGGATCCGCGGGATGAGCGGGTACATAGTCCCGCACCAGAGCCGCCACCGACACTAATCACCCCCCCCACCCTCCCTATTTGGTTTCAGGTTTTGTGGCCGGAGTCCACACCTTTGGGGGGGGGGGGGTTACTGTCACGCTGTGACCATAGAGAGCCATTGATTCTCTATGGTGAAGTAGGTCAGGGCGTGACTGGGGGGTATTTTAGTTTATTATTTCTATGTGGGGTTCTAGGTTATTATTTCTATGTTGGTGATTTGTATGATTCCCAATTAGAGGCAGCTGGAAAATCGTTGTCTCTAATTGGGGGCCATATTTATGTAGCTGTTTTTCCCACCTGTGTTTATGGGATATTATTTTGTATTTTGTGTTTTGTGCAGGTGCACCACTTAGTCACGTTTCGTTTATTCTTTATTGTTTTGTGCAGTTCACTTAAATAAAATATGTGAATCCCAGATCACACTGCACGTTGGTCCGAGTTCCAGTTCGTACGACGAGCGTGACAACGCTGCGGTTACTGAAGACTAAATGTAATCCCATGCCAGTAAACCACAAGTCATGTTTAGTCAGGGTAATTGTCTGAAGACTAAATGTAATCCCATGCCAGTAAACCACAAGTCATGTTTAGTCAGGGTAATTGTCTGAAGACTAAATGTAATCCCATGCCAGTAAACCACAAGTCATGTTTAGTCAGGGTAATTGAAAGAAGACTAAATGTAATCCCATGCCAGTAAACCACAAGTCATGTTTAGTCAGGGTAATTGTCTGAAGACTAAATGTAATCCCATGCCAGTAAACCACAAGTCATGTTTAGTCAGTGTAATTGTTTGAAGGGATTAAAGGTCTTCCAATCTAACAAGAGGAAGGGGAGAGAATAATTTGAGAAAGCAGATGAGAGGAATCTAATAATAATTGCCAGCCAGGGACCAAAACCGCTGAGTTGGTTCATTAAACTACTCCTCTGTCAATTCAGCTCTAAACAATGGGAATTCCTATTTTTCTCTGTGTTTCTCTCACCGGACTTGTCTAAACCTGGAGATTGTGCTCACCTCATCAGAAAAACAGGGAGAGAGAGAGAGCGGGGAGAGAGAGACCGTAGAGAGAGAGAGAGCGGAGAGAGAGAGAGCAGAGAGAGAGAGAGAGAGAGAGCGATGCAGAGAGAGAGAGCAGAGAAAGTACACAGTGATAGAATACCTGACCACTGTGACTGACACAAATTTAAGGAAAGCTTTGACTATGTACAGACTCAGTGAGCATAGCATGTATGACCATATTAGAGACACATATTTCCCTCAGATTACACAGATCCACAATGAATTTGAAAACAAAGCCAAATTTGATAAACTCTCATATCTACTGGGTGAAATACTACAGTGTGCATCACAGCAGCAAGATGTGTGTCCTGCCACAAGAAAAGGGCAACCAGTGAAGAACAACAACCCCATTGCAAATACAACCTACATTTATGTTTATTTATTTTCCCTTCTGTACCCTCACTATTTTCACATCGTTACAACACTGTATATATACATAATGACACTTGAAATGTCTTTATTCTTTTGTAACTTCTGTGAGTGTAATGTTTACTGTTCATTTTTATTGTTTATTTCACTTTTGTTTATTATCTACTTCACTTGCTTTGGCAATGTTAACATGTGTTTCCCATGCCAATAAAGCCCTTGAATTGAATTTAATTTAATTGAGAGAGAGAGACTCTCTCCCCACCATGCAAACATTATTTATCTGTTGGCTAAAATATACAAAGGGATAATCATTTACCTGGCTGATAGATTACTCCATCTGTTCCCACAGTGGGAAATCAAGATGATTACGGTCGTCTGTGTCACAAAAGTCTACTGTCTCTGTTTGTGTGTGTGTGTTTTTGTATGTACTGTTTATATGTGTGTGTGTGTGCATGTGCTTGCATGTGCCTGCGTGTGTGTGTGTGTGTGCATGTTCTTGCGTGTATGTACAGTATGTGTGTGTGTGTGTGTGTGTGCATGTGCTTGAGTGTATGTACTGTATGTGTGTGTGTGTGTGTGTGTGTGTGTGTGTGTGTGTGTGTGTGTGTGTGTGTGTGTGTGTGTGTGTGTGTGTGTGCTTGCGTTACTGTCTCTGTCCATCTCCGCGTGTCTACAAACCATATTTCCCTTTCTGTCTTTGAAGGCTCTCATCTTCACTGTGCCGATTAAACAGTGAACGTTATGCTAACACTTTATTACCACAAAACAAGTTTTTTTTTTCTTTAGTATCCCTAATGGTGGAAATAATGTGTTTGTTTAAGAGCAACGTAGCACAGTTAGAACTAAAGTAATTTAGCAGGATAAAACACTATGTTGGATTAGATTGAATACAGTAACAGGAACACAAAACAAACAAATACTACACACGCACACGCGCACACACACACACACACACACACACACACACGCATGCTCACGTACACACACACACACCAGTGGAAATTAGTTACAGGGGTGAGATTATGGGTTTTTATGAGAAATAAACAAAGTTTGAAGCATTTCTCCCCAAAGCCTCAAAAATTCCAGTGATTTCATCATTCATCCTCTTGCGTCCCTGCACTAAACAGCTCTTGAGCGAAGAAAAGCTCCCGTAATTAATCCCATGCTACTCTCTTTTCTGTCATATCAGTATCATTCTAGAATAACAATAATCATTTTAGTTTACCTTGTTATCATGAGAGAGAGAGAACAAAGAAGAGAGCAGAGGGTGGATGGCTCTTGTTCATTAGACCTCCCGCCTCCTCTCTGTCTTGTCCACCTTCTCTCTCTCTTCTCTCTCTTCAAAGACAGACTAGAATTAGAGCCCTATGAAGTCGACCACACAACACATCCATAATGAATGAAGGCCCATTTTAATGACAACGCCCTGTCGGAGGTAGGCCTGGCCACCCTCTGCCCAGTGGCCAGACGGGATAATGACCTCTGGACCCCGGGGCATACGGGGCCATGGAGAATACCCCTTCATGGATTAATTATAAACATGATACATTTTCTGACCATTGATAACACAGGTTAGAATGAGATTCACGGGCTGTATGAGGTCCGCAGGCTGGTAAACAAAAGGATGGGTGAGAGAGAGACAGAGAGACAGAGAGCAAAAATGAGAGCGAGAGAGATGGAGAGCACGAGAGCGAGAGAGAGAGAGAACGAGAGAGAGAGGGAAAGAACGAGAGAGAATGAGAGAGAGCAAGAGAAGTAGAGCAGGAGAGTGGGAGAGAACGAGGGAGAGAACGAGAGAGCGAGAACGAGAGCGAGAGAGAAGGAGATGGAGAGTACGAGAGAGAACGAGAATGAGAGAAAGAAAGTGAAAGAGATGGAGATGGAGAGAGCGAGAGAGAGAGTGAACGAGAGAGAGAGAGAGGGAGAGAACAAGAGAGAGAGAGAGAGAGAGAGCAAGAGAACTACAGCGAGAGAGAGGGAGAGAATGAGGGAGAGAACGAGAGAGCGAGAGAGCGAGAATGAGAGCGAGAGAGTGAGAGAACGAGAACGAGAGAGAACGAGAGAGAGAGAGCGAGATAACGAGAGCGAGAGAGCCTGTGTCCCATCATCTCGGGCTATTTAGAGGACATCCAGACCAGTGACATGCTAGCACCGTTATCACTGCTGGCATCTGATGAAAGCATCCCAAAGCATCTCAGAGTAGGAGTGCTGATCTTGGATCAGTTTAGCATTTTTAGATTATAAAGAGTAACATCACAAGGATAGAGGTGATCTGATCCTAGATCAGCCTCATGAGACAAAGCATTGTTACAGTCTGAAGTGAATGCTGTAATTTGAGGTCAGATGTCAACCCTTAGCAGTGATACTGTACATGAGTCCATTGCAGTGATACTGTACATGAGTCCATAGCAGTTATACTGTACATGAGTCCATAGCAGTGATACTGTACATGACAGATCGTGGACCAGACTCGTCATTGAATGTCTGTTGAGACTCATCAAAAATCTTTTCATATCTGCCCTGCGTTGTCCCAGGTGCTGCTGGGTTAATGAGATTACACAGTTGGTAATGTCTGAAGGGCCCTGGAGACCTCATCAGAGGGAATCTAATTGACTGATTGGTTAAGCAGGTCTTCATTATGACATGGGCAGCCTGTCGGTCTCAGGACTCCAAGGGAGATGGATGGGTAATGAACTTTGATTACTGTAATATTACTGCTCATTTGATGGTATCTGCTAGAACGGATGTAACCAGTGGAGGCTGCTGAGGGGGTTTGGACGGCTCATAATAGTGGCTGGAACGGAGCTAATGGAATGGCATGAAACACCTGGAAACCGTGTGTTTGATGTATTTGATAACATTCCACGTATTGTGCTGCAGCCATTACCACGAGCCCATCCTCCCCAACCTCCTATCAAATCAGCTCTGGGATTCGATCTAGCAAACCTCTTGGTTACTGGACCAACGCTCTAACCACCAGGCTAACTGCCACTCATGAACTACTACCCACACAAGACTACTTTATATCTGTATTTTATATACTTTATATACTTTATATACTTTATTGTTTGTGTTTATCATACACATATATGTTCAATACTTAACATTCCTTGGCCAAACACAAATTAGACAACCAAACCAGTGAAAAAAATTCACCCACTTCAACCTGTACGATCCAATATCCCTATTTTACTGGGTTGTTCACACTGCCAGTCCGCTATAGGCAGGTGGGCAATGTCTGATTGATTCCAACAGGATCAGTATGATGATTTTCCATTACATTTTTTCTTCAGTTCCTCTGTGATGATGAACTGGATAGGCAGCTGCAGCCAGGTAGAACCTCTGACCCTCTGGCAGCTGGAGCCAGGTAGAACCTCCGACCCTCTGGCAGCTGGAGCCAGGTAGAACCTCCGACCCTCTGGCAGCTGGAGCCAGGTAGAACCTCCGACCCCCTGGCAGCTGCAGCCAGGTAGAACCTCCGACCCTCTGGCAGCTGGAGCCAGGTAGAACCTCCGACCCTCTGGCAGCGGGAGCCAGGTAGAACCTCCGACCCTCTGGCAGCTGGAGCCAGGTAGAACCTCCGACCCTCTGGCAGCTGGAGCCAGGTAGAACCTCCGACCCTCTGACAGGTAGAGCCAGGTAGAACCTCCGACCCTCTGACAGGTGGAGGCAGGTAGAACCTCCGACCCTCTGGCAGCTGGAGCCAGGTAGAACCTCCGACCCTCTGACAGGTGGAGCCAGGTAGAACCTCCGACCCTCTGGCAGCTGGAGCCAGGTAGAACCTCCGACCCTCTGACAGCTGGAGCCAGGTAGAACCTCCGACCCTCTGACAGGTGGAGCCAGGTAGAACTTCCGACCCTCTGACAGGTAGAGCCAGGTAGAACCTCCGACCCTCTGGCAGGTAGAGCCAGGTAGAACCTCCGACCCCCTGGCAGCTGGAGCCAGGTAAAACCTCCGACCCTCTGACAGGTAGAGCCAGGTAGAACCTCCGACCCTCTGACAGGTAGAGCCAGGTAGAACCTCCGACCCTCTGGCAGCTGGAGCCAGGTAGAACCTCCGACCCTCTGACAGCTGGAGCCAGGTAGAACCTCCGACCCTCTGGCAGCTGGAGCCAGGTAGAACCTCCGACCCTCTGGCAGCTGGAGCCAGGTAGAACCTCCGACCCACTGGCAGATGGAGCCAGGTAGACCCTCCAACCCTCTGGAAGCCCAGTCTTTGAACACAGACATGATTGCCTTGAACATACAGCCCCTTAAAGCCCCTCTGCTCTCAAAGGATGTAGCCTTGGTGGTGAAATGAGAACGAGCAAATCACTTTGTCTTGTCTTGTCCCTCCATTTGGAGCAGGTGTTCACTGCAGTGGAGCAGTGGCTGAAACTGGTCTTGATCAGAGAGGGGCCAATAGCATCCCAATAACATCCATGGATGGGAGTAAAGGGAAGCAAATGCACACCATCTAAAGTCAATTTGCCAGCTCCCCAAATTGGCTTGAAGAAAAGGCTTTTTATAGCTCGAGGGAAATACAGATGGTGAGTGAATAGGAGGAGAGTTCCACAAATGATGTATTACCTTTCAAAGATACAGGAAATAGATATCGAAGAAACGGTAAAAGTTCAATGTAATTACTACATGTGTCAGATGCTCAACATAAGAAACAGAATCAATCATGAAATGAATCAACGTATACATTTGCACTAAAACCAATTGTCTACCATCATGAAGGGAACAAAGGAATGGCATCCTGAAGCATCCCTCATCAATGGGAAATACGTCTTCAGTATGTAGAGAGAGCGAGAGAGAGAGAGAGAGAGAAAGAGAGAAAGAAAGAAAGAGAGAGAGAGAGAGAGAGAGAGAGAGAGAGAGAGAGAGAGAGAACGAGGGAGAGAACGAAAGATCGAGAGAGCGAGAATGAGAGCGAGATAACGAGAGTGAGAGAGCAGTGTCCCAGAGCTGCCTGCTAATATAAGGGAAGGTACTATGGTTAGTGAAGGTGACCCAGAGCAGGTTCTATGGTTAGTGAAGGTAACCCAGAGCAGGTACTATGGTTAGTGAAGGTGACCCAGAGCAGGTACTATGGTTAGTGAAGGTGACCCAGAGCAGGTACTATGGTTAGTGAAGGTGACCCAGAGCAGGTTCTATGGTTAGTGAAGGTGACCCAGAGCAGGTTCTATGGTTAGTGAAGGTGACCCAGAGCAGGTACTATGGTTAGTGAAGGTGACCCAGAGCAGGTACTATGGTTAGTGAAGGTGACCCAGAGCAGGTACTATGGTTAGTGAAGGTAACCCAGAGCAGGTACTATGGTTAGTGAAGGTGACCCAGAGCAGGTACTATGGTTAGTGAAGTTGACCCAGAGCAGGTACTATGGTTAGTGAAGATAACCCAGAGAGTGAACCCCATCACCATGATCTTCCTCCACCTCTCTCGGGAGAACAGGACCAATCACACGATCCTCTGCTTACGGCCGCATGTTGCTGGTACACAATAAACACACCTACTGTACGTCACACATGCTTTACGGCTGTACAAACGCCTGAGCAAACAGGCTCACACATGACTAGATGCTAGAAATTGTTTCACAGTATCCATACGAAGGCTTTATGTTCCAAGCACACACTCACAAACACACTTACAGCCATGTGAAATCACTAGCACGCACGCACGCACAATTTTCCGATTTCAGCTACCTAGGTAGCTAGTTACACACACTCGACTGGTGACTGCATTTCAAGCCATGCATGTTTGGATACCAGGCCTGCACAATCTCCGTGCAGGGCAGTCTATTAAACAGGCGTGAAATCGGTCCTTACTGATCAGACCAACAGACTCAACTCCTTACAGCTAGCTACCTAGTGTGTGTAACTAGCTACCTAGTGTGTGTAGCTAGCTACCTAGTGTATAACTAGCTACCCAGTGTGTTTAACTAGCTACCTAGTGTGTAGCTGGCTACCTAGTGTGTAGCTAGCTACCCAGTGTGTGTAACTAGCTACCCAGTGTGTGTAACTAGCTACCTAGTGTGTAGCTAGCTACCTAGTGTATAACTAGCTACCCAGTGTGTGTAACTAGCTACCTAGTGTGTAGCTGGCTACCTAGTGTGTAGCTAGCTACCCAGTGTGTGTAACTAGCTACCCAGTGTGTGTAACTAGCTACCTAGTGTGTGTAGCTAGCTACCTAGTGTGTGTAGCTAGCTACCTAGTGTATAACTAGCTACCCATTGTTTGCAACTAGCTACCTAGTGTGTGTAGCTAGCTACCTAGTGTATAACTAGCTACCCAGTGTGTAGCTGGCTACCTAGTGTATAACTAGCTACCCAGTGTGTAGTTAGCTACCTAGTGTGTAGCTGGCTACCTAGTGTATAACAAGCTACCTAGTGTGTGTAACTAGCTACCTAGTGTGTAGCTAGCTACCTAGTGTGTAACTAGCTACCCAGTGTGTGTAACTAGCTACCTAGTGTGTAGCTGGCTACCTAGTGTATAACTAGCTACCCAGTGTGTAGCTAGCTACCTAGTGTGTAGCTGGCTACCTAGTGTATAACAAGCTACCTAGTGTGTGTAACTAGCTACCTAGTGTGTGTAGCTAGCTACCTAGTGTGTAGCTAGCTACCTAGTGTGTAACTAGCTACCTAGTGTGTAACTAGCTACCCAGTGTGTGTAGCTAGCTACCTAGTGTGTAACTAGCTACCTAGTGTGTTTACCTAGCTACCAAGTGTGTAGCTAGCTGCCTACTGTGTGTAGCTAGCTGGCTAGTGTGTAACTAGCTACCTAGTGTGTAACTAGCTACCTAGTGTGTTTACCTAGCTACCAAGTGTGTAGCTAGCTGCCTAATGTGTGTAGCTAGCTGCCTAGTGTGTGTAACTAGCTACCTAGTGTGTAGCTAGCTGGCTAGTGTGTAACTAGCTGCCTAGTGTGTGTAGCTAGCTACCTAGTGTGTGTTTCTAGCTACCTAGTGTGTGTTTCTAGCTACCTAGTATGTAACTAGCTACCTAGTTTGTAGCTAGCTGCCTAGTGTGTGTAACTAGCTACCTAGTGTGTAACTAGCTACCTAGTTTGTAGCTAGCTCCCTAGTGTGTGTAGCTAGCTGCCTAGTGTGTGTAGTCAGCAGCAGAGACAGAGCTATTCGTCTCTAGCTAACCACTAAAATATCCATACAGGCAACTAGCCGGACAGCCAGACAGACAGACATTGTTTTAGTATCAACACCTGCCTCCTATAAGGTCTGTACACGGTCCTACACTCACACACACACACACACACACACACACACACACACACACACACACACACACACACACACACACACACACACACACACACACACACACACACACACACACACACACACACACACAATAATCCAGTGGTATGCACAATCTTCCTTTATACAGTCTCAATGGAAGGGGAGGTGAAGACCTGATTAAACATGAGGTGATAAACATGCTCTACCTCCCCGTCAGGCAGGAAGAAGAAGAACCTGTTTAATTATTGAAAAGCAAAGGAATGTTTCAAGAACAAAAAGAAGCACCCCCTGTCGATAAATACTACCTCATCTACCTCACCCGAGAAGTTGTTCATCAGACAGCCAACCCACAATGCACCTTCCTTTATTCCCCAGCACCTCTCTTGCCCTCTCTCTCCCCTGCGTAGTTAAAGCAGCATCGGTAATTGATTGTCATGGTGTCTATCATGCTCTCATGTCTTGATTGGACCTGCTGCTCTAATCAAAAGGTTGGTAATTGAGATCATTCATCCGTGGCGTTAGCAGCAGGGGAATGGGGGAGCGGGGTCAATTGGTCTACCTACCACCGCTGGTCTCTCCTTATTAAGGTGGTGCATTAAACACCAGTGCCTTCCTGAAATCATACCAGTGGTGTCCAGGTAGTTTGGCTACTTTAACTTTCTGAAATCATACCAGTGGTGTCCAGGTAGTTTGGCTACTTTAGTAACTTCCTGAAATCATATGGGTGGAAGGTAGCCTAGTGGTTAAGAGTGTTGGGCCAGTAACCAAATGGTCCTTGAGCAAGGCAGTTACCGGCCAATAACAACTTATCCCTTGGCGCTGATAACATCGATTAAGGCAGTCACACGCACCTCTCTGATTCAAGGTGGTTGGGTTAAATGCAGGAAGACACATTTTGGTTGTGCAACTGACTAGGTATCCCCTTTGGTTTCCAGTGGTGTCCAGGTAGTTTGTCTGTCATTTGATGCTGTGGTAGGGATGGAAGAGGATGAAAGAGGTAAGGTGACATCTGAATACTTTATCCAACCTGCTGACAAACTAAAACAAATAATGCAGTGATTTGTGTTCTGACTGACGAAAAAACATGATAGTTATCTTCAAGACTTTGTAACTTTCAAATGAGACGCCAAAGATGTACAATTGGAACTGGTCATCTTCGATTGGGCCGGAAATGTGATAGGCTCCACTCACCCAAATACGTTGAGCAGCGGCAGGATGAGGGAATGAGGAGCGTTGCTTTTAATCCTTTTTCTTCTTTATTATTTTCTCCCTTTGTCTTTTTCTGGCAAGTCTTCACAGGCCTGGTGGTGGCAGGGGACTCAGGGCTGGGCCTTTGCCTTGGGCGGGGGGTGGAACCCACAACGGGGGCCGTGGCCGGCGCATACCCTCTAGTAACTACCCCCGGACCAACCTTAAAGGATGGATCCGCCACCGGCTTCATGAGTCCCAGAAATAAGGCCCCACCTCCTGACTTCCTGTGAATAATGGTCCCCAGCTGCAACAGGAAGGATAAATAGGGCCTCTGGGAGATGAGATTTGTAATTTTAGAGAGAGAGAGTGAAAAGGGAAAATTGGTAGCAGGCAACAGAAATTAGCATTATTTTGGCTTAAGTAGACATTAAACATTAAATAGCTGCAAAGTCCCTAAATGACTGGTCTGGGAGGGGAGAGAGGAGGGCAGCGGGGAGCGTGGAGGGTAGGGAGTGGAAGAGAGAGAGAGAGATCAGTGCTTCTGCAGCTCTTTGTCTCGGGGCTATGGGCCGCAGACGGAGGGTTTGTCATTAGACGACCTCCTGCAGTGCCCAGGAGATGTGAGGGTCATCTGTTATTGATGAGTGTTTATCTGAGTCCTGGCTGCTTCACTGGCTTTCTGTTATCAGCTCTCAGATCTCTGTTACACAACAGTGTGCCGGCAAATACAGACAAATACACACTGGCATTCACACACACACACACACACACACACACACACACACACACACACACACACACACACACACACACACACACACACACACACACACACACACACACACACACTCACACACTCACACTCACACACACACGCATACAGTATTGTACAGCTAACCAATTTAGTCCCATTCAAAATCGTATTTTCTCTAACCCTAAGCTTAACCCTAACCCTAACCCAAAAATCTAACCTTAACCCTAAACCTAACCCTAGCTCCTAACCCTGACCCTAAACCTAACCCTAGCTCCTAACCCTGACCCTTAACGTAATTCTAACCCTAACACTAACTCTAACCTTAACCCTAAACCCCATAGAAATAGCATTTGACCTTGTGGGGACTAACAAAATGTCCCCAGTTGATCAAATTTCAGTTTGTTTTACTCTTCTTGTGGGGAATTCTGGTCCCTACAAGTATAGTTGAACACGTCCACACACACACGCACCCACACAAACACAATGCCACTGTTGAAGTAGATTAGTCAAACTAGAGGGCCCTTTTTCTCCTTTAGTGTGCTGTCTTTGATCTTTTGATTTTATGGAGGTTCACACTTGATTTAAGCTGAGTCACATTCACTGTTGCTATGTTACTGCAATTAGAGCTAAGTAAGAGAGATTAACATGTAAATACTGTACAAACTCCTGCCAAAAGCACAGTGGACAGAAACACCAGCCTACAAACACAAAATCCATCCACTCTCAGATGCTTTTTTGTAATATGGACGACTGTCTGCACTCATATATTCTGTCAGGAATACTGTAGTACAGTAAGGCTCAGACAGCCCAGCCATCATTGACATCCTAAGCGTGTGTTCCAGTGGTCAAGAGCTGGTCCAGGAGTCCATGCCAGTTCCTAATAAAAAAATGGAGGATTACCTTCCCATAATCCCAGTGTGTTAAGAAGGAGGCTGGCTTACACTCTTCGCTGCAGGAGAGTGGATCTGGAGTGAGGTTTACAGAATATACTGCAGGACATCCCCACAAAAAAAGAGCACAGTTCACCCCAGCTGTGATATAGTTGTGCTCCTCGTACGTACGGAGGAAATAATAATGCAGATATATTTCCTAGCCAACTGTACTTCTGCCTCCGATATTGCTTGCTCTCTAATTTATAATTTTTTTAGGCTGGGGATCTGTAAAGCATATTGTGACAACTGCTGAAAAAAACTGTAAAAAAAAACTACTTAAAAAAAAGGGGTTTTATATAAAAATACATTTTTATTGATTGATTTAAATTGACACGAATCAGGAGATGTTTTTATCTAAATGTTAAAAGCTTAAGATTTTCTCATGCGTCAAAAAAGTGGCCTTAGATCAAAACATAGTCTTTTCCGTATGTCATATCACATCTGCATGTACCGTTCATTTGGTCTCTGTCTATTACATGTGACAGACGCAGATTCAGTATCACAGTGAAACATGCTGGAAACAGGAATAACAACATTAATCATCACAGCGAAACATGCTGGAAACAGGAATAACAACATTAATCATCACAGTAAAACATACTGGAAACAGGAATAACAACATTAATCATCACAGTGAAACATGCTGGAAACAGGAATAACAACATTAATCATCACAGTAAAACATACTGGAAACAGGAATAACAACATTAATCATCACAGTGAAACATGCTGGAAACAGGAATAACAACATTAATCATCACAGTGAAACATGCTGGAAACAGGAATAACAACATTAATCATCACAGTGAAACATGCTGGAAACAGGAACAACAACATTAATCATCACAGTAAAACATGCTGGAAACAGGAATAACAACATTAATCATCACAGTGAAACATGCTGGAAACAGGAATAACAACATTAATTATCACAGTGAAACATGCTGGAAACAGGAATAACAACATTAATTATCACAGTGAAACATGCTGGAAACAGGAACAACAACAATAGTCTGAATCTGCTAGATATTCAAGGTGAAGCATTATCATTGACACCTGCTTCTGATACCTGCTCACCATGTTCCATCTTTTCATGTCTCTGTCATCTCCATGGCTAATACGGACTTGCGAATGCAAGCAGAACAACCACTGAAGAAGTGATAGACTACCTCTCATCATCTCACTTCGTTTGATGTGACTGAATTAATTGGAGAGACAGAACTTCCAGCTCTAGCAAAACTGCTTTGAGTGACTATAGAACCACAATATATATTTTGGAGTGCAATGATCCTCCTCCTGTCAATCTGTGGCTCTTTGAAGGGCTAATTCTGTTAGAGACAAGTGAACCGAGGTTTCTTTCTTCTTCTCCAGCTCCCTTCTGTCCTTTCCTCTGAGCACTGACCCTCTTGTCTGGCCAGTCTGAAATCACATTAACAGCACATCAATCACACAGCAATCTCACTCTCGTTAGCAGGCTCTGAGTCAATCACACAGCGAACTCACTCTCATTAGCAGGCTCTGAGTCAATCACACAGCGATCTCACTCTCGTTAGCAGGCTCTGAGTCAATCACACAGCGATCTCACTCTCGTTAGCAGGCTCTGAGTCAATCACACAGCGAACTCACTCTCATTAGCAGGCTCTGAGTCAATCACACAGCGAACTCACTCTCATTAGCAGGCTCTAAGTCAATCACACAGCGATCTCACTCTCGTTAGCAGGCTCTGAGTCAATCACACAGCGAACTCACTCTCATTAGCAGGCTCTGAGTCAATCACACAGCGATCTCACTCTCGTTAGCAGGCTCTGAGTCAATCACACAGCGATCTCACTCTCGTTAGCAGGCTCTGAGTCAATCACACAGCGATCTCACTCTCATTATAATTTCTAGAGTCTCTCACCTTTCCACCAGCCTTTCCTCTGCCATCTCGTTACATCTCCCTCTCATACGCCCCTATCAGCATGTGAGCCAGTTGTTCAAACAGACATATGACAGGTTTTTAGCTTGATTTAACACTACTTCTGTCATCTGCACTCCCAATCCCAGAGTCCTTCCAGCCAACAAGCCCCATTCCCTCGTCCTGCAGGGCGGCTCTAATGCAATACGATCCGGTTTCCTCCGCGGTAATTCACTTCCTTCTATTCTCCTTGACTTTACTTGTAGCAGATTCCTCATTCCTCCACGGTTTGTCAGCTCTGCTGATCAATGCCCCCTGAGTCATCTAAATGATCTTTAACGTTGCTGTTTACCTCGGCCACTTTCACAGCTGAAGCCAGTCAATACATCTTACACCGTATAGATCAGCTCCTGAGAGCATCTCCCCAGCCAAACGTCAACTAATCCAAACCACTAATCTGCAATAATCTGCACCATCCAAATCAATTGGTCTCTTACCAGTCCACTCTAGGAAACAGAGGACAATGCCATACAAGCCTCTTACAAAAGCACCCTGGAAAGCAGATATGCTTCATTAAAAAGGCAGCTTGTCGTGTCATCCACTTATCTCCACGCAACAAGGCCACGGAGATACGGATATGGATTCCGTTCACTGTCACGCGGTACAGTGGGTTGTCATTATAGCGTGTGACCGGTATCAACGCCCGGAGATGAGTGTCGAACGCTTTACAGGAAAAGAAAGGTAGGGCATAGAGAGGCAGAATTACCCTGTTTCTATTGTGACTGGGTTTTATTGTGGGAAGGTATTTTAGTCAAATGCTGTAGAGAAACATATTTTGTCACGTCTTTCTTTCCACTCTCCCCTTACCAGCACTGAACTAAAGCATTTTTTTGAATGGTATAATATACCGTTTCTTTGTCTGTCTGTATTGCAGATATTATTGTAATGTTGATATGTAAGGTACCCTATATATACACTATATATATAAATGATATCTACACTATATCTACCATGTGTCTACACTATATCTACACTATATCTACACTACATATATAATATATCTACACTATATATACACTACATCTATAATATATCTACACTACGTCTTAACTATATCTACACTATATCTACACTACATATGTACACTATATCTACACTATCCATACACTACATCTATAATATATCTACAGTATATCTACAATATATCTACACTACATCTACACTATATCCACACTATATCTACACTATATCTACACTATATATACACTACATCTACATTATATCTATAATATATCTACACTATATCTATAATATATCTACACCATATCTACACTATATCTACACTACATATATAATATATCTACACTATATCTACACTATATATACACTATATCTACACTATATATATCATACATCTACACTATATCTACACTATATCTACACGATATCTATAATATATCTGCACAATATCTATAATATGTCTACACTATATCTATAATATATCTACACTATATCTACACTATATATACACTATATCTACACTGTATATATCATACATCTACACTATATCTACACTATATCTACACGATATCTATAATATATCTGCACAATATCTATAATATGTCTACACTATATCTATAATATATATACACTACATCTATAATATATCTACACTATTTCTACACGATATCTATACTACATCTATAATATATCTACATTTACATTTTAGTCATTTAGTAGACGCTCTTATCCAGAGCGACTTACAGTAATGAGTGCATACATTTCATACATTTTGTTTTACGTACTGGTCCCCCATGGGAATCGAACCCACAACCCTGGCGTTGCCATGCTCTACCAACTGAGCCACACGGGACCCCACTATATCTACACTATATCTACACTATATCTACATGATATCTATAATATATCTGCACAATATCTATAATATATCAACACTATACATACACTACATCTATAATATATCAACACTATACATACACTACATCTATAATATCTATACACTATATCTACATGATATCTATAATATATCTGCACAATATCTATAATATATCAACACTATACATACACTACATCTATAATATATCAACACTATACATACACTACATCTATAATATCTATACACTATATCTACATGATATCTATAATATATCTGCACAATATCTATAATATATCTACACTATATATATACTATATCTACACTATATCTACACTATATATACACTATATATACATTATATCTACACTATCCATACACTACATCTATAATATATCAACACTATACATACACTACATCTATAATATCTATACACTATATCTACACTATACATACACTATATATACACTATATCTACACTATACATACACTACATCTATAATATATTTACACTATATCTACACTATATCTACACTATATATACAAAATATGTGGACGCCCCTTCAAATGTGATGATTCGGCTATTTCAGCCACGCCCGTTGCTGACAGGTGCATAAAATCGAGCACACATCCATGAAATCTCCATAGTCAAAAACATTGGCAGTAGAATGGCCTTACTGAAGAGCTCAGTGACTTTCAACATGGCACCATCATAGGATGCCACCTTTCAAGCAAGTCAGTTCGTCATATTTCTGGCCTGCTTGAGCTGCAGAATGGGATCGCCGAGTGCTTAAAAATAGTGTCAGTGTCATCAGTGTAGTCACTGTAGTTGTTAGAGTCACTGTAGTCATTAGAGTCACTGTAGTCACTCGAGTCACTAGAGTCACTGTAGTCATTCGAGTTACTGTAGTCACTGTAGTCACAAGAGTCACGAGAGTCACTGCAGTCACTAGAGTCACTGTAGTCATTAGAGTTACTGTAGTCACTGTAGTCACTAGAGTCACGAGAGTCACTCTAGTCACTAGAGTCACAAGAGTCACAAGAGTCACTAGAGTCACGAGAGTCACTGTAGTCAATAGAGTGACTAGAGTCATTAATATTGAGCCTTGGGTGAGTGTGAGCCCTATTTTCTTTCACACTCGGTCTCTCACTCATCTTCACCCATCTCTCTCTCTCTCTCTCTCTCTGTATAATCTCTCTCTTCCCCCCTTCTCTCTCTTGCTCTCTCTCTCTCTCTCTCTCTCTCCTACATAAGATTGTGTCAGCATCACTTCAGTCCTACTAACAACCATCTCCTCTAGATAAGCAGTGAAAGCTAACCATCTCCACAAGATAAGCAGTGGAAACTGACAACCATCTCTTCTATTTAACCTCCCTGGGCAAGATGGGACGTTTGCGTCCCACCTAGTCAACAGCCAGTGGAATCGCGAAATACAAATACCTCATAAATGCAATAACTTCAATTTCTCAAACATATGACTATTTTACACCATTTTATAGATACACTTCTCTTGAATCGAACCACGTTTTCCGATTTCAAAAAGGCTTTACAGCGAAAGCAAAACATTAGATTATGTTAGGAGAGTACCCTGCCAAAAATAATCACACAGCCATTTTCAAAGCAACTAGCATGCATCACAAATACCCAAAACACAGCTAAATGCAGCACTAACCTTTGACGATCTTCATCAGATGACACTCCTAGGACATCATGTTACACAATACATGCATTTTTTGTTCGATAAAGTTCATATTTATATATAAAAACAGCATTTTACATCGGCGCGTGACGTTCAGAAAATATTTTCCCTCAAATACTGCCGGTGAATCAGCGCCACAATTTACAAAAATACTTGTCATAAACATTGATACAAAATTAAACTGTCATTCAAAGAATTATAGATGAACATCTCCTTTATGCAAACGCTATGAAAGATTTCAAAAAACCTTCACGAGGAAAGCACTCTGCAATAATCTGAGTACTGCGCTCAGAAAAATACACTAGGCTATACAGATAGCCGCCATCTTGGAGTCATCTAAAACCATACATTGCATTAGAAATATTCCCTTACCTTTGATCATCTTCATCAGAAGGCACTTCCAGGGATCCCAGGTCCACAACAAATGTTGTTTTGTTCGATAAAGTCCATAATTTATGTCCAAATAACTCCTTGTTGTTCGTGCGTCCAGTAAGCTACTCCAAGTGTAGAAAGCGCTCGGACGATGTCGCGACGAAAAGTAAAAAAAAGTTGTATTTACGTTCGTTCAAACATGTCAAACGTTGTAAAACATCAATCTTTATGGCCTTCAGAACGTGAAGATTCAATAATATTTGAACCGGACGGTTCCTGTGTCTTGAAAAAGGTTTTGGAACGGGAGGATCCACCCTCGTGAACGCGCCCCAAGAAGTGATGTCACCCCCTGCCTCAACAACTTCCCCTCCTTGTCATTCGGGCTCTGTTCGTCGTAGAAGCTTCAAACAACTTTGTAAAGACTGTCGACATCTAGTGGAAGCCATAGGAAGTGCACAATTATTACTACGTCACTGTGTATTCAATAGGAAAAGACTTGAAGAGAACCCATGCATCCAGATTTCCACTTCCTGGTAGGATTTCTCTCAGGTTTTTGACTACTGCCATATGAGTTCTGTTATACTCACAGACACCATTCAAACAGTTTTAGAAACTTCAGAGTGTTTTCTATCCAAATCTGAATTTGAGTAGGAGGCAGTTTAATATGGGCACATATTTTTTCTGAAATTGTCAGTACTGCCCCCTAGCCCCAACAGGTTTTAAGCAGTGGAAGCTAACAACCATCTCCTCTAGCCAACAGTGGAAGCTAACAACCATCTCCTCTATTTAAGCAGTGGAAGCTAACAACCATTTCCTCTAGCCAACAGTGGAAGCTAACAACCATCTCCTCTATTTAAGCGGTGGAAGCTAACAACCATCTCCTCTATTTAAGCAGTGGAAGCTAACAACCATCTCCACAAGTTAAGCAGTGGAAGCTAACAACCATCTCCTCTATTTAAGCAGTGGAAGCTAACAACCATCTCCACAAGTTAAGCAGTGGAAGCTAACAA
>NC_042980.1:45099397-45101897 GCF_901001165.1 Salmo trutta
ACATTCCAACAAACCTCTTGAAATGGAGATTGTTCATAAATTCTTAATCCCCCCCTCTTTCCCAGATCTTTTTAAACTGGGTTAATTAATGAATGAAAATGTATCATTGGATTTGTTATGAATTCATTTTGTAGTGACTGCATCATCTTAGCACTACTGTTTATAGATTGTATTATCTACCACCCAAAGGAATCAACTAACCTGAAAACAACAATAAAAATGTTTGCACCCATGTGTTGAGTGTGGTTCCATTCATACAGCACAGGTTCAGGCTGCTTGTTGCTACTCCTTGGTGGGTTCCACTCTACAACTACTGTACATCTTAAGTGAATTATTCAGCAATTTAAATTGAATAAACGTGACGCCTGACGGCTTGTGTTCTGTAAATAAAGTAATACAACACGCTTCCTACAGGTGTATCTTGTTTTGTCGGAAAACCATTGCACTTTGAAGGATTTCCCAAAAAATAAATACGTTCTCACTCTCAATTTGGGAAGTTTGTATTTCACATAAATAAATTATTTTCAACACTCATAGAAACTATGGAAACATTTGTTCCGTTAAGATCTTCACACATCTATAATTGTGTTATTTGTGTGGCCTTTAGGGGCCCAGCCACCCTCCAGTCTACTCTTACATTGGCATGTTGGGAGATCGTTGCATGTTTATGGATACAAAATAAACAATGTAATCAATATTTTATGATGTGGGAGTTGCTACAGTACAGTTGTGTCTGTTAGTGAACATATGTCAATAGTTTGTTGCAGAATGGGCGTGTAGATGGAGGCAGATAGAGGCAAAACAAGTGAGACAGTGTGACAAAGAGACGGTGAGACGGTGAGACGGTCAGACAGTGAGACAGGGATAGAGAGACAGTGACAGTAAGACAGTATGACAGTGAGGCAGTGAGACAGTGAGACAGTGTGACAGTGAGACAGTGTGACAGTGAGACAGAGATAGAGAGACAGTGACAGTGAGACAGTGAGACAGTGAGACAGTGTGACAGTGAGACAGTGTGACAGTGAGACAGAGATAGAGAGACAGTGACAGTGAGACAGTGAGACAGTGTGACAGTGAGACAGTGTGACAGTGAGACAGAGATAGAGAGACAGTGACAGTCTGACAGTGTGACAGTGAGACAGAGAGAGAGACAGTGGCAGTGAGACAGTATGACAGTGAGACAGTGAGACAGTGAGACAGTGAGACAGTGAGACATTGTGACAGTGAGACAGTGACAGTTAGACATTGTGACAGTGAGACAGTGTGACATTGTGACAGTGAGACAGTGAGACAGTGTGACAGTGAGACAGTGTGACGGTGAGACAGTGAGACAGTGTGACAGTGTGACGGTGAGACAGTGTGACAGTGAGACAGTGTGACAGTGTGACGGTGAGACAGTGTGACAGTGTGACAGTGTGACAGTGAGACAGTGTGACAGTGTGACGGTGAGACAGTGAGACGGTGAGACGGTGAGACAGTGAGACAGTGTGACAGTGTGACGGTGAGACAGTGAGACAGTGTGATGGTGAGACAGTGAGACAGTGTGACAGTGTGACAGTGTGACGGTGAGACAGTGAGACAGTGTGACAGTGAGACGGTGAGACAGTGAGACAGAGTGACAGTGTGACGGTGAGACAGAGAGACAGTGTGACAGTGTGACAGTGAGACAGTTTGACAGTGAGACAGTGACAGTGTGTCAGTGAGACAGTGTGACAGTGTGACGGTGTGACAGTTTGACAGTGAGGCAGTGTGACAGTGTGACGGTGAGACAGTGAGACAGTGAGACAGTGTGACAGTGAGACAGTTTGACAGTGAGACAGTGACAGTGTGTCAGTGAGACAGTGTGACAGTGTGACGGTGTGACAGTTTGACAGTGAGACAGTGACAGTGAGACAGTGACAGTGTGTCAGTGAGACAGTGAGACAGTGTGACAGTGTGACAGTGTGACAGTGAGACAGTGAGACAGTGTGACAGTGTGACGGTGAGACAGTGAGACAGTGTGACAGTGAGACAGTGAGACAGTGACGGTGAGACAGTGCGACAGTGTGACAGTGTGACGGTGTGACAGTTTGACAGTGAGACAGTGTGACAGTGTGACGGTGAGACAGAGAGACAGTGTGACAGTGTGATGGTGAGACAGTGAGACAGTGAGACAGTGAGACAGTGAGACAGTGACGGTGAGACAGTGTGACAGTGAGACAGTGACAGTTAGACATTGTGACAGTGAGACAGTGTGACAGTGTGACGGTGAGACAGTGAGACAGTGAGACAGTGACGGTGAGACAGTGCGACAGTTTGACAGTGTGACAGTGAGACAGTTTGACAGTGAGACAGTGACAGTGTGTCAGTGAGACAGTGTGACAGTGTGACGGTGAGACAGTGTGACAGTGAGACAGTGTGACAGTGAGACAGTGTGACGGTGTGACAGTTTGACAGTGAGACAGTGTGACAGTGTGACGGTGTGACAGTGAGACAGTGAGACAGTGTGACAGTGTGACAG